>NW_010209755.1:4354-8622 GCF_000695765.1 Mesitornis unicolor | reverse complement strand
CGTGGGGCTGAGCCCCACAGAGTGCCCAGGAGCAGTGGGTTGTGTTTCTGCTCAGCTGCAGCCCTGTTGGTGCAGGGTGATCCAGTCAAACACTTATTTTGAGGGAAAAAAAGGCCGTTTGAGCCAGCTGTGCTCCCTGTGCAGCCCGTGCACCTCCCGAACCCCCGAGGACCTGGGGACAGGGGTGGGGACTGACCCCCCCTGCATTGGATGGTGCATTTTTAAGGTGCTGGTATGGGACAGGGCTGTGTGCCGGGTCACCGCGAGGGCCAGGGGACATTTGGTGTCACTGGCAGCATGGCTGTGCTATGGGGACATCACTGCAGGTGAATGGCACAAGGATGGTTGTGCTGTGATGGCTGCAAGCCCGTCCTGGATTTGGGCTGTTCCTCGCTGCCCCAGGCTCATCCCAGGGTTCTGTGGGGCTTTTGAAGGCAGTGGAAAATTCAAACTCCCTTTTTTGGGAAGGCTGGATCAAAGGGAAGCCGTGGTGAGGCTCCCAAGGGGACGTGGTTACCCAGGGACGCAGATGTTAGACCTGACCACGGGAAGGAGAGCTGCAGCTTCCAAATATCTTCCTGCCACATGTCCCTCGGTGTCAGTTGCTTGTATTTCAGTCAGGGAAATAATCCTACATCCACCTTCATGCAAACATTCCCCGGGGATTGGGTCGCTGCAGGGAAGCTTTGGGCAGGCTTCAAAATAAAGCTATGGGACTGTCCCCCCATGGCATGTGGCGTGGCACAGCAGGACTGGGGCTGGAGTTGAGGACCCTTCACACTGCCCGTTGTATCAATATGATGCTGTGACTTTGAACACATTGATGTTTGGTGCATAAATACACCCCGGAGCCATTAAGGTGTTGGTGTGCGTGGCAGCAGGTACCAGTGGAGAAGCTTTGTGTGGCGATGGGTTTGCTGTCTGACTCACAGACACGCAGGTCCATGCGTTCCTATGTCTGTGAAGCGATTAAATTTACATTTTTGGTGTATTGCTTTGCTACCAGTTAGCCTCTATGCACGGACTGCTGAGGAACTCCTAAATCCCAGCATTGGTGTTGCTTCTCAGCCCACTCAGCTCTTGGTACATCTCGATGTACGACACTCCTGTACCCCATCCCACCCCGAGATGCACCTTTGGCTGCAGAAGGCACCCAAACCAGAAGGGTCCCTATTGCTTTCCTGCGTGTTGGAGGCTGCACTGCACATCCCGAGGAGTGATGCTCGGGTTTCCCACTCCAGCGCCGGGGAGTGCGGAAAGGCCGGAGCTGCTGGCGCCAGCCCAGATGGGTCTCTCGTGCACGGGTTTTCTGACTCAGTCTTTAATTACATGGCTGCAGGCGGCCGCGTTGCCGCTCCCTGGTTCACTGGTGCGCGGGGAAAGTCGGCTGCTTTGCTCCTTCCAGCTGGAGAGCAGCTCTGGGCAGCGGGGATGGGGTGAGCAGAGGGAGCCTGCATGGGTCCCCCCATTGGCAGGGCTGGTTTTGGGAAGCTGGGCAGGCTGGGAGCCTGCCCGGGTGGCTTGGCGTTGTGTCGGGAAGCAAATCCTGCCAAAACCAGACAGCTCCTCAATGTGCTCCTTTTTCCCAGAGGAAAATACCTTTGTAGAGGTTGTGTTGCATCCCACATGCCCTGAGATTTAGGCCACTTTTGGTCCAGTTAGTGAGTACAACTGGTGCTGTTGGATGAGCCCCAGGACTACCACTGGCCCTGAGACAGCCGGGTGTGAGCTTGGCTGCTCACACAAACCCTGAGTAGCAGGTAGCCATGGTCTCCTCCGTGGACCAGCACTAGAAGAGGATGAGGTGACTTAGTACTGTGTGTCACGACCGGGACCTCGGGTCCCGCTGTGGGCACTGCTGGTTCTCCTCTGCATCTGGCCTTTTCCCCTCCTGAACCACTTTCACAGCTCCTTGCAGCCCTGGCTGCCCTCACCACAGTCCCAGTCTCCGGCGTTGTGGTCTCCTGGTCCCTTGTGATGGCAGCAAAGGACCCCCCTCCCCCAAGTTTGGTCCAGCATCCTTCACCTAAAATCCAGAACAACTCCAGGAACAAAATTGCTAGAACTACTCTTTTTAACGCCTTGCTAACTTACCATCCCTCCTGTGTGTTTTTTTCTCCCCCGCAAGTCCCATCAAGGAGATTTAGAGGCTCCATTTCCTCCAGGTCCAAATCCCTTAAGTGGCTTTAACCTCTTTAATTGGCTTAGGGATGCTCTTGCACCTTTCCCGTCTTGCATCCGCAGTTGGAGGGGACTCTCCTCCAGCCCGGTGGTGATTTCTGCCAGGTCAGGGTCTGCCTTGATCATGGTGATGTGATGACGTGGTAATAGTAAGTGTCTTGGAGAAGGAAGGGCCACGCAGCATGTACGTCCCCCATATCCACCCAAATTTCTCTGTAGCCTCTTCCCCTGCCAGCGCCCCGTCTCGCTCCAGCCATCACGTGCAGCTAGGTTACATCTGTCTCTCTTGTGTTTTGTTTCTCTTTCTAACAAGGTCAAGGTAGGAGTTTGAAGTTTAGTCTCCCGTCCCTGCGGCGACTCAAAATCCAGCGGAACTCTCTGCCCACCAGTGAGTTTGATGGAGTAGCCATTGACTATGGAAAGGTAACCGTAGCCTTTGTCTGATACAAGCCCGTGCCTCAGGCCAGGTCCCAGCGCTCTTCCTCCGCTCTCCCCATCCCGCTCTCCCTCGGCTGCTGTGGCTCGGGCCGGATCCAGCGGTAGGGACTCGGGCGCTGGCTCAGCGCTGAGCACTGGCCCCGGCAAGGGCTGGTGGCGAGTGGCAGTGCTTTGGTGGCATGGGATAGAGCTCAGATGATGCTGCTCGGCGGGGCCAGCCTGATGTGCGCTGTGGCTCACAGGGGGCACAGGAGATGTGCCAAAGCTGGGAGAAGGTCTGGCTGCGTAGGGCAAGTTGCCCGGCATGGTGGAGCTTCAGGGAGTTGTCCCCACCCCAAGGAGGGGACGTGCTGGTGGCTGCAGGAGTCTGGAGCAGGTCTGGTGTGAGCAGGGCCTGGCAGGTGAACATGGACAGGGCACGTTTCCCCTCGTACCCCGGCAGGGGACAGGCAGCGCAGGCAGCTCTGGCTTAGGCCTTCAGCAAAGGCTGTGCTTTGAGATTGGCAAAATGTTGGTGGGACCTCTAGAGATTGCTGTTCTTGGTGGCTTTTCGGCTCTCCAAAGTGCTCAAGGTACCTCCGGGCAAAGCCGGGTTGTTTTCTGGAATGTTGCAGCTTGAGGCATGGGGCTGTGGGCAGGAGGCTTTTGCTCTGCTAACGCATCCCCAGGCACCGGGTTCTCGCTGTGCTGGGTGTATCCAGGCAGCCTGGATAAAGCCGCTTCCCAAAATTACCAATATGATGAGCTGGAAGGTGGCTGTCTTCTCAGAGGTTGTGCTTATGGCAAATTAAGACATCTGTAGTGTTATCAGAAGCTCTGGGTACGTTGCTCCTACAGACACCAGTGCTGCTGAAGGCTCTGGGTACCCCCAGTTGAAGCTGCATGGTGCACTGCAATGTTTCAGGTGTACCTGCATGGAGAATGTTCATTGAGGACCACCTGATGACCAAGTCAGGGCAGCCCAGCAGATGCAGGGACAGCCAGAAAGGATGTTTCCAGACACCCCATCCTAAAACCTGCAATGAGGTCCTTAGGGATGGTGAGAAGTGCCTTGGGCACGCATGCAGAATCCCAGTCCCTCCTGTGAGTATGGGCATAGACCCATAGCTTTCTGCCCCAGAAGGTGGTTGCTTTGTGCACCTCATTGCAGAAGTCATTAAAAGCTGGAAACTCTTTAGATCTCCAGGGAGAAAAGTTTTGCAATGGCCAAGGGGTGCTGTAGGAGAGGGAGGATCCCATATGGCCCGATTTGCAAGCCCAGCAGCTCCTCCAGTGCTTCCCAGTGCAGAACACATCACTTCCCATAGACACCAGCACAGGATGCCAGGCACCGACCCTCGGTGGTGGCCTGAGCTCTGGCAGGGGGTGAGGGAAGGGCAGTTCTAGTGGTGGGACGTGGGAACACCTCGGGAAGGCACACAGAGAGGCAGATGCTCCAGGCAAGCCTCTCCCTAGGGTGTCCTCTTCTCTTCGTGCTCTGGCCTGCTTCCCAGCTGCGCAGCATCGCCTCGCAAACCGCCCCGCGGCCGCCCAGCCAAGGACTCGGTCGCCCAAAATGCACAAAGCAGGTCCTGGTCCTGGTTGGAGGTGACTTCAGGAACTGCGGCGCTTCCCAGCCCTCTGCCCCTCCTCTTACCTCCCCCGGCTTC
>NW_010209755.1:1117-4323 GCF_000695765.1 Mesitornis unicolor | reverse complement strand
TCCCAGCACGCGAGGACTCCTTCTAATAAAACGCTTTCTCCTGGCTGTCTTAAAGCCTGGTGGTGACTCCCTGATTTTGAGGGACTTGAAGACATCGCCCAAGGAGAACTGTGTGCAGTCAGAGACCGAATCCCTCCTGGAAAAGGAGCGGAGGCCGAGCCTGGAGGCCGACCCCGTCCAAGAACATTCGTCCCCGAAACAAGAGCCTCCCTTGCTGGGCCCACGAGGGTCGTACTCTGCGTGGGGTTTCTTTCGGTCGCGCCCCGGGGGCAGCTTCCACAGCCTCCGCAGGGTCTCCTCCTTGGACAACTTTGAGGCTGCGAGGTCTGAGTTCCAGAGAAAATTCAGGGAAAGGAGGGCAAACTCAGGTAGGGGAAAAACCCCGGAGTTGTTGGTCCTACTGCGGGAGCCGTGGTCCTGGGTGATGGCCCCAGCACATCTCGGGGGGGGCGGTCTCTTATCCTGCATTGCTATTCCCTCTGCAAAGTGGAGATAAGTTGGGGTCTTGTCCCCAAAACCTGCTGGTCTCCATGTGATTCCCTATGTAGGCAGGTCCTGGTCTTTGGGCAGAGCCATCCGTGGTGTTGTGTGTGAGATGTGAGGCCGCGCGAGGTTGCATTTGGCTGCCCCATATGAGGGGCATCCTGATGCCGTCCCACCTCCCCGGGACGGAGGGAAGGGATCTGCAAGCATGTGCAATGAGAGCTGTGTCCATGCATTGGAAGGGGACGAGACACCAGCCAGCCCACTCTGTAGGGCTGGAGAAAATGTACCTCCACAGTGGTGTTCATGTCCAAATCTCTTGTTCTTGTGAGAGAGATGATGACAAATAAGGTAGAGATCAGGCAAGAGAAGCCTCAGGAACTGGGGATGGAGAGAGATCAGACTATGGTGTCTGGCTTGAGAAAACAGGGTGGGGTATCGTGATCCTCAAATAGTCACAGGTTACGGACTCTCAGGAGGGGACACAACGTAGAGGGAGGGAAGGGGAATGAGCAGGAGAAGGGTGGCAGCAGGATGGTGCTAGCTGGGCACCTTCACAGTGCCTTCACACACCTCCTGCCTGTGAGTCCTCTTGGGTCAATGTCAAAGTGCAAAGGAAAGAAGGGGTAGAAAACTGAAAATATAACCCTGTCCTGCCTGTAGGAGATAGAGAGGTTGGGACACACTGGTTATGATTCTTGGGGATGTTCCTGGGTGTGGGAACATGCTCCCTTCCATGACTACACGCTGCCCCAAGCCTGACCATAAACCGACCACCTCTGGGGCGTCCTCCCTGGTCTTGCACTGGGGTGACCCAGAGGCAGGTCCCCAGGGAAATTGTCACGATCCAGCCCCACGACAGCTCTTATTCATGAGAAAGCTATTGACCTCCCTATGTGTAGCATGGGGATGGAGGATACATCTGAGTGGGGACATCACCCAGCTCCTGACACAGTTTGGTGGCCAAAAATCAAGGCAGCAGCTCAGGAGCTGTGTTGGTCAGGCTGAAAGGAGACCCACCGCCTCCTTCATCTGTTTTCTTGCCAGTTCTGGCATCCCTCCCTGGTAGGTCTCATTGGGGCTGGTCCCCAGCCCACCACAGTCTTCATGGGTAGCAAAGGATATTGGGTGCCTCTGTATTTTGGCAGCTGGTTTGAGCCCCCTGAAGGAGGTTTAATGGTGAAAAGGTGGGTGGTGTGTCTGAAAAGCAGCCCCCTCTTGGGTGTCTTGGGTTGGGCATCCCACACCTGAGCCACCCTGAAAAAGCCAAGCCTTTATGGCCAGGCACGCATTGGTACCTTCTGGTGGCACCTTATGGCGGTCCCCAGGTCCTGGATGTCCTATAGGAACAGGGCTCTGCAGATTGGGTCCTGCTCACACTGCTCTTCTCAACGCTCCTCTCCGTCCTCTTTCAGAGACTTCCCACGTCAAACCCAACCCTCCCAACTCCACCTCAGACTCAGACCTCATGAAGTACCGGACCATCAGCCAGATCCCCCAGTTCACGCTCAACTTCGTGGAGTTCAACCTAGAGAAGCACCGCTCGGGCTCCACCACGGAGATTGAGATAATCGCACCGCACAAAGTGATGGAGCGCACCCAGAACGTCACCGAGAAGGTCACGCAGGTACATGGGTGGTGAGATGCCACCGAGGCAGTGGTGGTGACACTGCTGTGGTATGGTCATAGCCATTCTCATGATTTTTGGAGGAGAGGGTGGCAATACCTGGCGTTTCCATCCCAGGAAATGCCATTATCCTTGTGCTTGATTTTTGTCTCTTGCTCTGAGTGATTGAAATGCTCTTTTTTGCCCCTAAATCAGTATTTGTGGCCGGGGAAACACTGTCATGAGCTGCTCATGGTGTCGTGGTGGCCTTGGAGGGGACACTTGTGTGCGTGTTTTGCACCCTGGAGAATGGGTGGCCATGCTGAGGGCCACAGGATCCCCTGGGAGACAGCAGGTGGCACTGCACTGTCACCAACACGTGTGGCACTGCGGGGGACACTCGTGGCAGCGCACTGTCACTGTGAGGGACACGCATGGCACTGAACTGTCACCACGGGTACACTTGGACATCCGTGTGTGTGAAAGGCACGGCTGTATCCCACAACAAAGTCTTTCTGAGGTAAAACTGAGGGAAACTGAGGCACAGGAGAGCCACAATATACAAAATCCATCCAAGGACACCATTGCCAGGAGCAGCCGAGGGCCAATTTAATGACAATGTGGCCGTTGGACCCCAGAAAAGCCTCCAGATTTGACAGTTTGCTTTGGGATGGGATGGGATGGGATGGGATGGGATAGGATGGGATGGGATGGGATAGGATGGAATGGGGCTCTCCTCCCACTGCATCTCCCCACAGCCTCAGGGGTCCTGCCTGTCCTCACCCCAACATCTCCGCCCCCTCCCTGCCCCCCCCCCACCTCCTCGGGTGCCCCCCGCAAAGCCACAGCTCCCCACTAAATAATTCACGGGTGAGGCAGACAGCAGCGAGACGCCACTAACGGCATCTAAAAATACCGGCTGGCGGGCAGGGAGAGACAGGGATGGGGTGGTCCGGGTGGTCCAGCTCTGCAGTGAGCAGGCAGGGAGGGCAGCTCACAAGTGCAACAAATGCGTTGGGCTGGAGGTGCACAGGGATGCTGTGGGGTCAGTGCCACCAGGCTGGGTGCCACCTCTCCCAGTCCCCCCCAGCTGCCCCATAGCGGGTGGTGGTGGAGC
>NW_010209755.1:0-1078 GCF_000695765.1 Mesitornis unicolor | reverse complement strand
TGGCGGGAGGGACACCAGGTCAGTGCCTGCCTGCAGCCAGCACCGTGAGCCTGATCCTGCCCAGCCCCTTGTGCTCGAGGGTCTCCTGGTGGCTCTGTTGTGGCCCCTCGTCCCAGCTCGGTGTCCCCATCGCCATCCCCGTCCCAGGGCAAGGGAGGAGGAAAGCTTATGGCTGCTGGGCTCTGCTGGGCACGAGCAACAGCCTGGGTGAGCCAGGGCCGTGGGAGCCTCCCCCCTCCGTCACCCACAGCCCGCACGCACTCTGCTCCCTCCTCCCTCCTCCTCCTCCTCCTCCTCCCTCCCGCGGCTGCCTCGCTCCCTCGCTTGCACCCAGCACCCGGCACCCAGCACCATGAGCCTGCGGCTGCAGCTGAAGCCGGTGAGTGCAGGGGGAAGGGGAAGAGGGAAGGGGCACCCAATGGCATTGTCATTGTCAAGGTGCACCTGGCACTGCCAACCCCAGAGAATCCTGGGGCCACCCAAGGGTGCCACCCGCAGCACTCCCTGTCCCCAAGGGGCAGAGAGGGACAAGGCTGGTCCCTTGCTCTGCATTGGTTTGGATGCTCTTTTGGGGATTGCTTCTTTTCCCTTTTCTGCCTCCAGTCTTTGGGGTTGCAGTTTTTTATTAATTCCTGCCTGGAAAGCAGCAGGGTTTGATGTGCTCTTGCTTGGGACAAGGGGCAGGGCAAGTGTCCCAGCATGGGAAGCAGCATTTGAGGGTCTGAATTCAGAACTAGCCCCACAGAGCGGCCTCTGGCCAGGTATGATGGGGAGATTTGGCTGCTGAACGTGGAGTGTTGCTAGCTTTCCCAGACACAGGGCATAGGAGCCTGTCTTGGGTCTGCTGGGCATGTTTTAGCTTTGGGATCAAGTGTTTTACGGTGTTGCCTTGTCCCCTTCTCTGCCATCCCTGGGGGAGCCAGTCCCCAGTCGCAGCCGGTGCCTCATTCCCCTCCGCAACGATTGCGTTTGGGTCACTTTTTCCAATCCCTCCCCTCTCCGTCCGTCAGCGACGTCGGTGGCTCCCGCTGCCCCATTGGCGCTCTCATCCCCACGGGGGCCCCGCCATCGATTGGGT
>NW_010209754.1:8406-20712 GCF_000695765.1 Mesitornis unicolor | reverse complement strand
ATCTATCTATCTATATATATATATGTTGTTTGAGACCTGTGTCCACACCACTAACCAGTCTTCCACAGATACAGTGAGAGCCAGATGATGGGGGTAGGAAATCCAGCCGTTTGTGCCAGAAGTCGTTGATTATTATTATTTTTTTAACATTACAGCAGGTTAGAGCAGAATTTGGCAGTCGGTTTGTAACGTGACAGGTCTCCTGAACACAGGTCTGGGTCACCTCTCCAGTGGCTTGTTTTTTCTTTTTTTTGGTTACCACCAGGCATTAGCAGCTAAATGTGTTCTCTGTGGATGGGCAGTTACAGCACAGGTGCTGCTGGTTTCGCTGAGCAGGGTGTAGGTGATGGGTGTCCTTAACCTGTCAGATCAATTTAAATCAGACTTGCTCTGTTACTGAGCTGGCACTGGTTTAGAACACCCAGCTTTGTATCATCTGGAGCATGTTTAGTACTCTTACTCCTTACCTTGAAGACCTTTTTGTATCTCACAAAATTTGTGACAGGGCTGTGTAACGTGTACTTGCTGTGAGCCGTTTCCCTTGACCAGTGACCATAAATGATTAAAACAATTTTGCAAAGGGAGTAGTGGCATTCAGAATTGGTAAGGAAACACCGGCCAGACTCTGATCTCACACGCTGAGGTACAGGATGAAATTCCCCCAGGCCATGAGTGGAAGCAGCTTTCAGAAGGTGATGGGTGTGTGGGAATGTGAATAGCCAGGTGCTGATAGCCTGAAATCACCTTGCTTGGCCTTGGGCTGTACCTGGAAATAGAACCAGCTGTGGAAACTGATCTCAAGGGGCTTTTGGAGAGCACCTACTTCAGCTCCCTCTCAATAGAAACCACTCCTGGCAAACATTTAATCTGATTTAAAATTTCCAGTACCAGGAGGATCATGAACTTGTCGAGTTTGCTTCAGTTCTTTGCTGTTCTTGCAGCAGTTGGAAAGTTGGGATTTTTTCCTTAACCTGATTAAACCCCTCTGCCTCATTGCAAGCCTCTTCCTCCTTCTCTCCTCTATGGTCACAGAAAATTTACCTTTTTTATTTTCTTTAGCAGCAGCAGTCTTTTCCTTGAAGGTGGCTGTCACTTCTGCCCTTGTTCTTTGTCTTCTGTACACAAAATAAACTACTTGAGAGAAAAGCCGAAGAGAGCTGTGCTCCTTTCCTCCTCTGTCCTCTGGTTCTCTCCATCTGGTACCCAGCCCTGTCCAGCGGTGGTGCTGGTCACCGGCCCTGCTGTTCCTGCAGGGACCCCCCTGCTTGGTACCGGATGGAGGAACAGAACTGGGGATGTGCGGAATTCCAGCCGGGCTGGACCGCCCAGTCCCTGCGGTTGCAGGCAGCGCGTCCCACAGCGCCGTGCTGGCTGGTGCTGGGCGCCGGGTTGCTGGCCCCCGTTCACGTTGTGGGTTTTTTTTCCGATTCTTCTTTTGGCAGAACTCGAGTCACAGCTTCTTGTCCTGTACCACAGATCGGTGCAGCGGGCGCCCCTGTTAAGTGCATTGTTTTGTGTGTGCTCTCTTGAACTGGCTCCTGTTTGTGTTGGAGCATTTCTTTGATTTACCAGGAATTCAGAGCACCTTCAAGCCTGGTCCTGTCTGCAGCATGCGACAGAGGCTGCAATTGGGATACCCATGGAATACCAGTACTGGGCTGAAGATCTCGGACTGAGCTTACAACAGACAGCCTCCCCCCTGTGACCGCTGTGACCTGCTCTGTGTGTGCAGCAGCTTTACCAAATTCTGACCAACACCTACTTGCTCTACAGGTTGCAGCGGTCATCACACAAAGGTAAGCGTAAGACATCTTCATCCTGGCTTTGGAGAGCCTTTATTTAACAAAATCCATTTTTAAGAGTTTTTCAATAGTTACTAGAGGATTTTCATCCTCTGTCTTGATCCTCTACCAAAAACATGAAGTCCTGGGGACTGCCTCTGTCCCACGCATGTACCAGAATGAAACCAAGTGTTAGGGAAGTGAAGTTTTCAAATGACAAATGCTTTGGTTTTTTTGGAGTTTCTGCTCTTGGCATTTTCCCTGAACATCAACTTCCTCTCTGAAAGAGGTCGTTGTGTTGCCACTTGGTCCCTGTCATCTCTCCTTGAAGGTGGCAAGAGAGCACTGTCCGTGAAGGGGGGTCTGCATTCACGTCTGGCAGTGACTGTCCTCAGCTCAAGCCAGAGAAGTGAACTCCCTGTGGAGCACAAAGCCTTATACTCCATTTTGGTCGAGAAAAAGCAGAGAAACCTGCACGCAAATGGAGAGCAAGCCTTGTGTGCGTGGTGCTGCCACGTCTGCTGTGGGTCAGAGCGTGGGAGCATCAGCTGCATGTGGCGTATGAAGGGTTGCTCCGTTTTGTCGTGTCCCAACCCACAGCGTAGGAACTGGTGTGGCAGCAAGTGAAACGAACCCTCACCTCTCCCAGAGCAGCGTCAGACCAGGCACTTGGCGTGGTAGTAGTTTTTTGGGGTATTCTTTTTTCCAAACAGTAGCTTCCATCTTTGAATGTCTTTAAAACATCACTCTTGGCTTGTTCTCTGCTATGGTTGGCAGTTTCATGAATTTATGAGTGGATTGTTACACTTTTATTATCACTCAATTATAAAAAGTAAGACTTTTTCTTACCTGGATTGCGTGTGGCCTTGAGGTACATCCAAACATTACTGAGGACTTCTTGTCAGCAGCAAGGAGCTCCCCAACCTGCTAAGTACACCAGGACACTCGTGTACCGCCTCTGAGAGGGGCAGTTTGTCACCACAGCCCCTGCCGTCTCTTCTGCCGCTCTTTCCATGTTGTTCTGTCTCATGCTGGGGATTTCTCATCAACGCCGTGGCCTCTCTTGTAGCCAGAGACCGTTTTGCTACAGGAACCATCCCCTGCCCCTCTCTCCCTGATGCTTTCTGGATGTAACGGGAGCCAGCTGCCCACAACAGGGGTTATGGTTGTACCGTCACCCTCTCCCTTCCCCACCGCTTCTCCATGCACTGCCCCCTCCTCAGACTTCACCAAACCACCAGAAGAACGAGGACTGGGGACTCTGCTGTGCTGCTGAGAGACCGCAGGATTAGGTGCTTGTACAAACTGTGCCAGAAGCTCAGGGATTTAGCCTTGAGCACACAGGATGATGATGATGCACGTTTTGTTCAGACCACCTGTACCACAGCCCTGGGGCTGATGGCAAAGGAAACACAACCTCCTTTTCCCAGGGGAACTTCAGACACAGACTGTACATCCTTACCCTTTACAGCACGGGCTTCTGGTTGTGGGTTTATCTTGCTCAAGGTCCATTAGGAATGCAAGTGAGGGCAGCAGCATCCTGCAGCTCTGTAATTTTCAGCCTTCCCACCCAGCATTTGCCAATGTCACAGCAGCAGAGAAACAAAACAGAGCTGCTTGGCCTCTTGTGTCTCAATTCTTGTAAGTGTAAAAATTCAGCCTATGGGAGTTTGACATGAAGCAGGGATGTGTAGAAAGAGGTTTTTATTTAGTCGTGTGTGTACAGCTTGGTAGATTTGTCAAGGCACATGATGACAGAGGTACAACAGATAAAAAAAAGCTTTTCTTTGCAGTCACGCAACATGAAAAAAGTTTCTCAGCCTCAGCACAGGAGCAGCAGGATTTTGTACACGGTTGTCCTTACTTCTTCTTTCTTGAGTAAGAGGCATCAGCGTCCTGGAGCGAGAGTACATTCAATCAGTATCTCCCACCCTCATTTCTCCTGTATTTAAGTCCTTCACCCACAGTGGCATTTTGCTTGAAACTGCTTGTGCCAGTGGGCAGTTACAGCGTGGAAATGTGAAGTTTTGGGCTGCATGTGCCACTCTTATTTTTTGCATTTCCTGCTTTTGGAGCACTTTGTACAGAAAAGCACGTTAAAGTCCAGCAAAAACACCGTGAGAATAAAGAGCATGTACTGAGCTGTAGTGCACGCACAGAGCGCTGCGCTGCGCTTCAGGAGTGTCAGCGGTAGCGGAGCCCTGACAGAGTAGCATTGCTTCATGAACGTCTGGGAGGCGCTCAGATTACGTGCCCGATAGAAAAACTAGACACGACCCAGGGAGCTCTTTCCAAGAGGCTTAATTCCAAGTTGCATTAAATAATTTATGCTTGTGAATTACAGCTCAGCGTGGCGTTAATGGCGAGTTCTGCACTTGCAGCCCGTGGGGCAAAGGTCAGAGCAAGACCTTTGGCACTCCAGGACATCCTGACTGCGCTGCGCTGTGCCCACACTGCAGCGATTCTGGACCACCAGGCACGCGGCAATGGAGCCAGGCCTGGCAGCAGCTGCCAGGGAAACGAGGAGGAGAAAAAGGAACGGATCCAGACATGCAATCCCAACATTCCCATGGCTAAGGAGGCTGTCAGCAGAGTCAGAAGAAGCAAGCAAGCAGGGGGGAGAGAGGAATAAACTCACCACTCCGCTCTTGAAGTTCTGTATCCTCCTCTTGCCCATCCTGTTCATCAGCCACCAGGCCCAGGTGGGTGCGTACTGCCAGAGGTAGCAAACGGCCAGGTAGGGGTGGTCGCTGATCCAGGCCTCCTTCAGGTCGTTGGCCGTGCTCACCAGGGTGAGCCGCACGCAGCGGTCGGTTGGCATCTTGTGGGACTGGTCACCGCTGTTCTCTATGGACTGGAGGGGAGAGAGTGAGGAGGGATACAACTGGACGTGCTTGTTCCGTTACCGTGCTCAGTCAGAACAAGGTACCCGCTCTGCAGCTGAGGGCTCTGAGAAACGGGAGCTTCCCTGCTCCCAGCTGCCTACGCCATCATAAGCTACAGGTTACTCAGCAACCACGTTAGGAGATAAGGCTGCATTCCCCAGTAGCTTAAATATTCCTGCCAGCTCTCCTCAAACAAGAGAAAAGCAACAGGCTGCTTCAGTGGCAGGGGTGTCTTTGCATGACAACCTGTCCCCACGTATCGCTTAGTGGGCGCAAGCCGCAGCCCTGTGAATTTACATGCAGCCCCCTCCAGCAGTGACAGACTCCTTTATCCATCTGTTTTTCCATTCCCCAGAGCACGAGCATTTCTGGTCTAGATTCAGCCTTCCTCCCAGGTCTTCTGCCGTGCTGAAACGTGAGGAATTTGTTTTGCAAGCTCTCCAGGTTGCTCAAAAAGTACATATTTTCTTTCACAGCAGTATGAAGCTTTGCAAGCCAAAAACCCTTTCAAAACTTGGGAGATTCCACCTCCCCCTCACCGGTGCGTGATCCTGAGCTTTACATTGACTGAACTGAGGACAGATTACACCCGGATGTGGCGTAGCAGCGTTTTCTGCCAGCTGCTCTGCCAGGCAGCCTTTCTGAAAAGCGACTGCGCGGTTGGGAGGTTCTCTTTCTCTCCTTGAACAATCGCTGACAGGACGAGCGCGCGTGCCCCACGGCAGCTGACGTGCGCGGCTCTGCCAACAGCAGCGTCACCCCAGCGGGGACAGCGTGACTGGGGCAAACAAAAAGCTACCTGTGCACAAAGGACACACAACAGCGTCCAGAAAATCCCAGCTTTTCCCCCAAAAGTGCAGCAGTACAGCCAATTTTCTTGGATGTGGATTGTATACTTTGGAAGAGAGAAGGCATAAAAACTCTCAAACTTTTCTTTTCATTTGATAGGGACTTAATACCACAAAGAATTACAAGACTATACATAGTTCTGTATGAACTGAACTATGCAGGTCATACTGCAGTTCATAACTGAAGCATTTCTTAGTAAGAAGATGAGGTTAGTGTTTGCTAGGAGGGAAAAAGAAAAGGAAACCACAAAAGGATCACTGGGACTGCAGGGAAAGTTGAATTCATCACCAGAGAAGCGAGTCCTGACCTTTGCAAGATTCTCCGTGAAGACATTTTGTATAATCTTAGACTGGACAGGTCCTGGGCAGATGTTGATGATGCTGATGTCAGGGTAGTCAGTCAGCTCGGTCCGAAGAGAATTAAAAAAACCCTGAAAGACAAGACAAAGTTCAGCCTCGCTACCAGAGGAAGATCACAGCCCACGCATCTTCACGCTACCTCTGCGCTGTAAACACAGCGGTATTGCACTGAAAGCAACCCCTGCTACTTGGACTTTTCACATCCAATGGCTAATTTAAAACTTTATCTTCAGTTACAGACATTGATACACAAATCACTGAGGACCCCATCCTTGATTTCTCAGATACGCAGTAATTTCCCTAAGTCACAGCCAGATTCTGCTGCCCCTGTACTGAGGAGGAGCCTCGCTGTCCTGATAGTGGAAATGCCACCAGCCATAACCACTGCGGTATTGTGGAAGTGATCTTTGCAGGTGAATTTGTGGTGAGATTACAGATTTTAAGTTGTTTTTATTGAGGAAGTGGCACTGGTTTTATATGAGAGGAGAAAAACTCTTCAACAGACTGTCAAAGCTGCACCCTGATATTTTAGGCCGTAATTCTGCACCACTGAATTCACTACTGGGCTTGAAACTTGTATCCACACAGATATAAATCTCACTTCAGCTCAGGAATTTACTACCACTGGTTGAAGTTAAACCACAACTTCAAAAGCTGCAAGTATTTCTTTCTGCACTTTCCACATCCCCCTCCTTTCCCCTAGGGGTCCTGATTTGGAAGCAGTGAAGAACTGAAGTGAAGGGCAAGTTCACCAGTGGCACATGGGTATGAAGAGTTCCAGTGGGCACCAATCAAAGTGTGATTGTTGCAAGAATGAACTTTGATTCTTAGAAGAAATCCTCCCTTCCTCCTCCAACTCCCATTTAAAAGAAATTAAAAACGAAAGAAACCCCACAGGACAAGCAGAGGGACTTTTTCCAAAACAGCCCATTCAGATTACAGCACCAACTGTGTCAGCTGTGGTAGGCTCCAAGGCGTGAATTTAAAGAGCTCCAAAACCCATAATAGATTAATTCACGTCAGAGAGGCTCATATATTGAATAACTGGTGGCCAAAAGGCACCCTTCATTTCAAGAAGATCTTGGAACACGAGTTGATACAGGCGGGGAAAACACAACAGGGAAAACATCACTGGATGCTTTGTCTTGTTCTTCCCCTGTCCCCTCTCGCCGTTTCTTGGTCGTCAGAGGGGCGCCTGGGCTGGCCGCAGAGGACCGCGTTCCTGCAGGCTTCCTTCACTGCACCGTACCCGCCAGCTCGGGGGTTTCACAAAGGCTTTTCTAGCGTGGCAGGGTTTCCTGCCCACGTGGAGCCCAGACTGGTAAGAGTCTCAGACTGTCTTTTTGAACACCGATGCTGCAAATCACATGTTCTAAAACCTGCAATTGCTACTGGCAGAACTGCTGTGAAAGAAACAAGAAAGGAAGTTTGGATCCTTGCCTGGTTATGGAGCAGGAGTTAAAGAAATAAGCAGCTCAGTTTGCTTATTTTTAGTGAATACAGAAATTTTAGTACTCTCTCTCTAAAGCTTCTTCCGTGTTCTTGATCTTAACGTGAGGTTCAGAGTTCTGAGAATTTCTAAAGCAGCTCATTAATTCCTTGTGCTCTGCCCCCAGTTACCCATGCTCAGACAGGCAACACCACACCCAGAAGAAAAGAACACTCAGTAACGCAGCAGAAAGGGAGCTCATGCTTCTGCTCACTGCACTCTGATTTAAAACTGCCAGACTTAAACCACAGTCACCTCCAATGGGCAGTTTCATCGCTGCCACTCAAACGAAGAGCAGCAGAGCTCTCCTGTCAATAAGTGAAAACTTTTTATTAGCAGAGGCCTGTCACAGTCCTCTACGTCTTCATTCCTCCCAGCGTCTCCTGGCCTTGTAGCGTCAGCCACTTGTTACATTTTCGTTGTCGTTAGCCACACTGTCAAAAAGATACTGATCCCATAGCTTAAGCAAAGTCATTTACTCTGTTTATGTGCTTAAATCCAGAGGGAGTAAGAAGGTGCCAGCTTTCTGAATCATCACTGAGCACAGCTGAAGTTTATTTTACCGAGATCAAAACGTACATTAGCAGGAAGTCAAACAGTGGTGGAAGACAAGCACATCTAAATAAATTTACTAGTTAAACAAACGATTCCTTAAAACTCTCACCAGTGACTCTTCCTCCCTAACTGAACTAAGATGAGAACATCGGAGCTTCTATCTACGACAGAGTAACCTCCTGATGTAGGTATTCCTCCATTCAAAGGCCAGAGGCCGAGGTCTTGTGTTTCACATCAAAATTCAGCTATGTAATGGTTAGTAAGAACCAAGACGGCATCTGAATTTTGTCAGGAAAATAGATCTGCACTGGGAGCCAAGATATTTCACATTTCAGAGCAAATTAAATTTAAAGGACTTTCAAAACCCAAGAAAGCTACATATGCTGTGTGCCATTTCAGGTGAGACGTGCATTTGCTGCACAGAATGAAGTCCTCTGCTGCCGCACTGACCGATGCTGGTCTGTTACGTGACAAGACCTAATTAATCTCAGAAATACAACTCACCTGCAGAGCATGCTTGCTGGCACAGTACCCAGAGGCAAGAGGAGCTCCCATGATACCCATCACGCTGCTCACAGTGACGATCTTTCCTCTCCTCCTTTGGATCATGTGATTCAGGACGTGTTTCGTCAGAGAGATCGTACCCAGGTAGTTGAGTTCTATTATGGCACTGTAGACATCCAGGTTCGTATCCACGAACAGGGAGCGCTGGGAGCGTCCACCGTTGTTGACCAAAACGTCAATCTCAGGGAAGACACAACAGTAAGTTCACGTCCATCACACAAGCAATGGCCAAATGAGCGGTCGCCTCTGCCACACACCAGTAAGAGGCAGCGGCTGCTGAAGAAGCTGGTCTCAGCAGCTGCTCTCCCCCACTGAACTTCCCCTTTGAATCGAGGGCTGGCTAATTTGGAGCTGAGTCAACACAGCGGAACACAGTGTTTGATGCCAAACAAGGGTAACTCCCAGGGCAGGAACGCTGGCAGCTGGCAAGTTGTTTTCTACACATTTTTAACCCTACTGCTCTGCAGCAAATAGCACTTAATGCTCAGGTCCTTCAAGGTGATCTCTGAACACACGTTCTGTGCAAAACCAGAAACCAACTAAGGAGCAGAAGAAAGAACTCTGCTACCAACAATTTAACTGAGAAACCAGAATCTCAGTGGACTGAAGGCCTGGCTTGAAGCTGTGCATGCTTTACACCTGACTGCTGTCCTCCTAGCTCCATACTCTGTACTCGCAACCTAGAAAACTGCGCACCAAAGGAGGGAAACGGTTGTGCCTGGTGTCCAGTGTGGTTCCATCTGGTTCTGAACCCGAACTATCCGCACTACTGAAACTACAAAATAAAGAATCTGCCCTTCACACACAATTTTAAGCCTTAAATATACAGCTAAGGATTGTTCCAGTTGGTCCAGAAATTCAGTGACATCAAGCAAGTGATTTTTTAGCTCTTGGTAATGACCAGTGACTACTTGTTCATCATTGCATCTCTGTAAAGCCTGCTGAAACGCAGAAGCAAGCGAAAGAAGGGATGAAAATTCAGGTACATTTTGGCAAGTTCGGTACTGAAACTTCAGAAAGATGCGGACGCTGGTGAATTTACCATACAACAGAATAAAAGTGAAATACGAACGTAAATGCAGGTACAGGAGATAGAGAAGAAAACGTTGTTTAACCCCAGAAGCACACCTGACTTACCTTGCCAAAATGCTTGAGAACACTGTTGGTTGCAGCTTCATGGGAGCTCCTGTCGGTCAAGTCAAGACGCAGAACAAGGATATCCTTTTCACCCAAGTTGCTAATCTCTAAAAACAACCATAAAGTCCATGGGAATCAATTGGATTGCCGAGATAACAACTGTAGGAGATGTAATGTGCAGGTAAACACCACATTTTCACTAAGGAGATACCAAGAAACCATAACACTGAGCTGGAAATAAAATGCTTGCCTTGTCAAGATCACTTTGATCTCTGCACAGAATCCATTTTTAATCTGTTCCTACCACGTGTTTCTTTTCTCATCTTTGTTTTTGCATGTGAAAAGCTTGACTTTACTCAATAGGCTTGTGTGACACAATACAGACAGCTCAATTCTCCACATAAATTGCAGCAGCTGAGAGTAACGTGCAACAGGATCATTTGATACTGACATTTCTCAGAGCCGTTCAGAAGCACAGCACATTGGCAACCTTGACACTTTGCTTGCCTGTTAACTGGCCAAGCACATTTGTCCCTGACAGGAGGAGGAGTACAATTTAGACCCAACACAACATATCGACATGAGCAGCTATAAGGCAAAGTCTAGAGAAGCTACATTATTGGAGGATTATTGGAGGAGATAGAAGGTTTCTGTTTAACTGACAGCTTTTAATACATCCATCTCCTGAAATAAAAGTCAGCTGTCAGAAGTTCAAGCCTTCACATTGAGTTTTTCCCCCACTGCCTCTTCTGAACAGCTGACCTTTTCCATAGAAAGTATTTCTTGAGCAGTGATTTGTTACCCTGGGGTTTTGGGGTAGATGACTCACAAAAATAAAATCTTCAATGTTAATCTTTTCAGGCTTTTTTGACTACATGTAACATGATTTTTTACTTTATTTATGTAAGTTTGATAGTGGCATTTTTGTTTCTAAATGGATTCCTGGCCACAACTAAGTGTACCTGCTCCCCTTTAGCCAGCTGCTGTCTAAGGCTCTGATTTTCAATGACTACTTATTACACACACAGGTAAGGTTGAACTTTGTCTTTACAGTGATGTACAAATACGGAGGTTACTTAACTCCATAACTTGCCTCTGTTCAAAGGTCATTAGTATTTAGGCTACTGGTTAAAATAAACCCATCGGTCTGGTTTCAAGCTACCAGTATTTCCATTTATTGCTCCCTCAAGCAGATTTGCACAGCTGAAACCTAATGGGACGTGGAGTGTTTCTGCCATGGATTAACAAGACCACACGGTCAACTCAGCCAAGAAAGCAACACAGGGGGGAAGAAAAAAGCAGAGGAAGAGGCACAGACCGCTGATGAGGAAGGAAGTGCTCTTTCATACGACATAAGAAACTTTTGACTTCAGGACATCTCAAACCAGAAGCCCAGTTCTTGCTTTGGAGCGATTCATAGTCCAGTCTGATTTCCACCCCAAAGCACTCAGACCACACACCTCTATCAGCTTCCTTACTTCTTTTCTAGGGTGAGGAATCCTGGCTCCAGCCACTCCTCATAGACAGTTTTTCCAAAACTTCAAGCGTTCCCGTTACCCTTTTGCTGAACTTCTTCCTCCATCCATTCCTCCCGTTGTTTTTCTGGCAATGACCTGAACTGTGCACCGCGTTGAAGGCACCTTCGTGTCCCAATTTATGCACTGTCAGAATGATGTTTCCCATTCCTTTCACTAATAACCCCCAGCACTTCACTCCCTTTTTTGCCTACTACCAAACTGATGCTTTTAAGGGAACCCTTGTGATAACCCAGTAAAACACTTGCTCCCAAGTCTAGAGTTCATCATTGTACACAAACGCTGACATATGTTGGTTATCATCCTTTAGTGAAGTGTCTCCAGCTGTGAGAGCTGCTCAAAGGGAATTTCACGTGGCCACCAGCTTTCGGATGCAACATATTTGAAACGGAGCACTGAAAGCTAAGTCTACCCAGAGCAAAGGCCTCTTCCACACAGCTGTGTGTATCTTCTGTAGGTTCTTTAAAGTCTCCTTGCACAACACCTTTACACTGCACGGCTTCTGGTTGGGATCAAGGTGCCCGACCAGGGAGCAGGAGGTCTTCTGACCGACATTTCCTATCAAGCAATCATGCGCTGCTTCCTCGCTCCTGATGGTTCATAAATTCTGGTTACTTTTTAACTAAAACATGGTTACAATCACCCAAAGCCAACTTGCTGCTTGAAACACAGCTGTGTAAGTAATGCTGACTTAGAACGATATTTTGTTACAACACCAAGCGTGCGTGCTCTTCCCTTAGAGTCCCTAGGGGTCTTCAGACCCACAACTCTCTTCAATACACATGAATTCAGGAAAGCAGTTTCTCATAACACAACAAATGCTATTACTCAGCATAGACCCTTTATTTCCCAGCTCTTCAGCTCTTCCTCTTCTATCTTTTATTTCTATGTTGTATAATGCCCTTTACCAGAACGTGAGCTTTGGGCAGAGGCTGAACATGACTCCTGAGGTCCATTCCGACCTCAATCCCTGTATAATTCTATAATTTATAGATTACCTGTCGTTCATTTGGCTTATCTGTCTTTAAATACTTGGGCTCTGTCAAACCAAGCAGCACACACATCCCCATCACTTACTTTTTTTTTCTTTTTAGGGCTTTTGAGCGAAAACAGCCTCCAGAACAACCAGCACAACTGGACTCATGCTGCAGA
>NW_010209754.1:0-8375 GCF_000695765.1 Mesitornis unicolor | reverse complement strand
CAGGGCGGGGGGGGGGGGGGGGAAACAAAAAAAGCCACTTGCAGGAACCACGTAAGGTATCCAAGCTGTTTTCTCCCCCTCCCACAGAGGAGTGTTGAGTTGGCACACGCATGACTCAACAGGAATTAACAGCATTATTAACAGGTACTTTCCTTCTCTCTCCTTCAGCTTTTAAGCAGTGTAGAATGCATAAACAGGTATCATAGGGTGGCATCTCTGAATTTTGAACAGGAGAAATGTGTTTGCTTCTGACGTTAACACAAAAATGATCTCGTTAAGTTGCTGCTGTGTATAGCATCTACAGCCGGCATGTCAAAGCCTATCAGCTCCAATTGTGCCTCATAATTCAGCCAAATTCAAGATGACGTTACATGCTACAGCTCAATCTTAATCCATCCCATGCTACTCAGACCTTACAGAGTACTCTTGAACTCAACTGCAGACAGAAAGCATGCAGGTGGAAGCAGGGACAAGGCACGCAGGAAGCACATGGACCCACTGCCCAAGCATGCAGGGATGAAATCAGGAATACCAACACTCAGAGTTGAAACTGGTGAGGAATGTGAAAGGCAACAAGGGCTTCATGGGTACAGCACCAAGAGAAGGAAGACCAGAGGGAGCTCACTGCTGGATAGGGATGGTGAGGAAGTGACCAAAGGCACAGAAATACATGAGGCACTCGTTGCCTTCTTGCCTTAGTCTCCACTGGCAAGATCTCCTCTCGGGTCTCCCACACTCTGAGGATAGATTCTGGGGGAAAGAAATACTGCCAGCAACAGAGGAAGACCAAATTAGGGACAAAATGTACATATAAGTGAGGCAATACATACAGCCAAGATTTAGGAGAGCTGATCAATGCTCGTCTTCAGAAGGTACTCGGTAAGTGGAGCAGCTCTCCGGTGACTGGAGAAAACCAGATGTCACACAGCCTAACCTCAGTCCTTGGGAAAATTACATGGTAGTTTCTCCTGAAAGCCATTTCCAAGCATATGAAGGACAAGAAGGTGACTGGGAAAAGCTGACACGGATTTACCATGGACTGCCTGACCAATTTAATTGCTTTTTGTGTTGAGATGACTGGCTCTGGAGACAAGGGGAGAGCAGTGGATGTTGTTTATCTTGACCATGTAGCTTTCTATGCTGTCTTCCATGGCATCCTTGAAGCTGTACTGGGGAAATACGGAAGGTCTAGACGAGTGGATTACAATGCCAGTGGAAAACACACTGGATCACATGCTGGCCCAAAACGTAGCAACTGACCATTCAAAGTCTAACTGGTGGCCAGTTGTACGTGGTATCCCTCCATGATCGATATCTTTTACTACCTTCATTAATGACCCAGATGATGGGATAAAACAAGTTTTCACCAAATTTTCAGTTACCATCAAGTCCAAAGGAGCAGTTGTCGTGCCAGAGGGCAGGACTGCCATTCAGAGGCATCTTAAGCTGTAGGAATGGTCTGACAAACCTCATTAAGCTCAACAAAGACAAATACAAAATTTCACAGCTGGGTCAGAATAACGCCATGCAGTACTGCAGGCTGACGTGCAGATGGCTGCGTATCAGCTCTCCAAACAAGATTCGAGGTCCTGATGGAAGGACAACAGCACCTTGAATGTAAGTCAGCAACGAGCTCTGGCAATTACAAATGCTGGTGGGCTGTGTTAGCAAGAGCAGAATAAAGGGAAGCGATTTTTTTAGTGCCTGCACTTAAAAACCGCATCTGGAGTACTGTGTCCAATTTTGGGCCCCTAGTTCAAGACCAATAATGGTCAATGGGAGACAGTGTAGTGTCAGGCCACTAAGATGGTGAGGGAAGCTAGCACACACAATAATCAAGGGAAGGGGTGGAAAACTGGGCTTACACAGCCTTGAGAAGAGGACAAATGGGGAAGTGGGCCAAACTGTAATTCTTCTTCTCTTAAAGGCTAGCTATAGAAAATATGGAGTAACTATGTTACTGAAGAGTTTCCAATACTCCTTCTAATCTGACCTATAGTTAAAGTTCAGTAGCATACAGCTGCAAAACAGATGACTACATAAGACGTTCACAGAGTCACTCAAAGTTGGCAGAGGCAGAATTATCATATTAGATAAAACTGTACTCTTGGTTCACATCAATTGAAATAATATCTTTGAATATTCCTTAGCACATTGCACTGTTTCCTCACTGAAGTCGCCTGAAAGTGGATACCCGGGACTATGGCTCCTGCCAGCCTATCTGGCGTTATCAGTTTTGCAATGACAACAAACAGCCACAGGCACAAATGCAGTTGCATGCTTTTACTGACTGCTAAACATTGCATCATATAGCACTGGAATTTTGCCATGATTATCACTTAACCACACTGCCGTCTTATGTCCCTTATATATTTAGGCAACTGCTTTTTTGAAGCATCAGAAAACAGAAATGGAGAGCCGTGCATTTTTGGAAGCTCCTTGGCAGATTTTCAGAGTAGCCTGCTGCAACATTTAGATTTCTAGAAACGTTCAGCTGCTAATCCAAGACAAACCTTTCATTATTCGCCAGTACTCACTCCAAGTAGACCGTGGACATCCCACCAGCATCACTAGGAATGAACTGTCAGTGTGATAATAGACTGAGTACAAATCACTGTGTGGATATGGATATCCTCCACAGCTATGGAGGACAGTTTGAAAGAGGAGAAACTTGAATCACACTCAAAATCTCTATTTATTAGTATGAATTGACTGTCTATCCCTCTTGATGTCAATCCAGAAAACAGGAGGGAAAAAGAGAAACAGGAGGAATGAAGCCAGACTACTGACTCGGCAGGCACATGAAAGACAACTGGAGTAGTTAAACATCCCATTTTATATTTAACCCTCCTGATCTGCAGGAGATCCCCGTTCTTGCACTTGCTCAGAACAACTTTTTCTGAACATTTCTATTCACTGGAAAGAGAGAGGAAAGTAGGTTGTGAGTCTGCCCATGACGTGCATAAACCTGAAGAAAGAAAACTTCTCAGCAGCACACAGCTACACGGTTTGGTTCTTCATGAGACCCCTCGGATTGTTACCTCCCTTCCCCACAGTATTTATTCTTTTTCTTAATCTCGTATCTTAGAATACCCCTTGCAATTGGTAATAAGACTGTTTAAAGTAATCCTTCATTGGCTTATGAAGGAACCCATAATGCAAGTCTCTACAAAGGCTTCTCACTCACAGAAAAGAAAATAACGGCTCCAAATGTACAGTGAAGCTGTGTGTAAAGTTTCCTTTCATCATGAAATTTATTCCTGTGATATGTGGGTTAGTATTTCTGTGGGAACTCAACTGCTCGCACGAAGCAGCAAGCTGTACTTACGAAGGCATTTATTTTTCACTCGTTCCAGCTCGTCCTCTCTTCTTGCAGAGATGGCAAGCAAGGCTCCTATCTTGGAGAGCTGGTAAGCCAGTTCTTCTCCGATTCCACTTGAAGCTCCTGTCACCCAGACAACCTTGCCACGCAGTTCATGTTCTATCAAAAGAATCAAAACAGCAGTTTGCACATTGCCAATGCAAGGATAAACATTGAAGTTGCTGTGAGGGTATAAACTGATACTGTTCTTAAGAAATAGGCTCATTTTGGGGGACTATTACAAAATCCTGACTTGGACACAAATTTTGGACACGTGCAGTTGAGAAATCACTCATAGCTGTTCTGTTGTCACTTGAACTTTGTTCCAGGGCTAATCTGAACAAACACTGGTTATGTACCTGATGGAAGAAATCTGATTGCATTTCTGCGAGCCACACGCACGTAGCATTTCCAATAACCTCATCAAAAAGAGCTTCAGAGGAAAAGGGAGAAGAGAATTCTTGGAAAAGGCAGGCAACAGCTACTACACTGCAAATCCAAACAAAAGCCTAAGCAAACCTTTCCCAGTAATGTTCTACCTCAGAAATGTTTCTAATTGCAGACAGAAGATGATTCTCTGAAATAAGACAGCGAATCCTCACCCAGCAGCTGGGTGCTCACCCACTTCTGGGTTAATTCCTGCATAGGCTGGGGTACAGCACACAGAGCTCCCAAGGCGCACGCTCACGTGTGAATTTCCCGTGCACTCACAGTTCCTGCCCAGACGTGTTTTTTTAACCTGTAGTAAAAATATCAGCACCTTACTCCTCTGCTTCTGTCTGTTCCCCCTTGTTTGCAGTCATCTCCACCCCAGGATACACCTGGGTACTGGGAAAAGGTTTAGCTTTGCAGACATTTCCAAAGTCATCAGATACAACAGATGGATAAAATTCACCCATTTAATTCTAGCACAGGATTTACGGATAAATGATCACCAGTATCAGAGCACTTTCCAGAACGTACCATTGCCGAACACTTGTCTGTGCTCTTCAAGATCAGTGAGAGTATTACTGAAAATCCCACTCGAGTACTCGGAGCCCTCCCTTGTACTTCTCAGGTTTGTGCAGAAGAGCATTCCAACAATGTCTATAGCTAACCAAGAAAGGTTTCGTGGTAGAATTCAAACAGCAGAGCCAAATGCAGTTCCCGAGACTTAAAGCCAGTTCTAATCCAAAAAAAGGCCAAAACAGTATTTCTCAACTCACTGAAATTTACCCACTCATTTAATTTAGCAGATATACCTATTTTTAGCTAAAGCTAGTGGCTGTGACTACTTCGACTTCCTGCTCACTGCAGTAACCAGTTCCTGGTTCTCTCCACACCACACTGTGTTTCAAATTTCTGCTTTCAGGGTCTTAATGATACAAATCCCATGAAGAGATCAGCACCAAAACCTTCCACCCTCCTAACAAAAGCAGAGAGCATCCAGACTATCCCAGTTCAGCCCGTGGGACTGCCAGTGAGTATTATTTCTCTTTTTTTTAGATGACTGTATTTCAAAGAAAAATCCCCCTAACTCCAAGCTTTGGTGGTTTTGGTTTGTTTTTAAAAATGGTAACAACAACAGTCACTTTCCAAAGCAGAGATGTATCCTAAGCTTATGAACTTGGGAGGTGGAAAGAGGTGGTGTTGAAGCTGTAGGAATAACCACTGTATCCATCATCATACCAAGTGGCTGCTGCCTGTAAAGCTTATTCACACTCTTCTCCTACAGCTTTATTCCAATGTTATCCATTCATTGAATCAACCACAAGAAAACCTGTGTAGACAAACACTACATCAACAACAGAACACACAGATTCTCAACCCTGCTTACCACACTCCTCTCCTCTTGCTACTGAAAACAAATCCGCTTCCTCCTACCGCTCAGATTCCCTGTTCCCAACCTGTCTTGGGCAGCTTCACTGCAGCTATTCAGGATCTTGTTCTGTGAACAGAATAATTAACTGAGGTAAGGAAAGTTCTTCACCGAATCCTCAGTGCTGATAATTACCAAGCACTGGGAGTTACCATAATGGAAAACCCAGCTCAAACGCTGTTGTGGAACAAACCACCAGCTCACTCTAGAATAATTGTACTGCTGTTGCTGGAAATTAGTTTAAAAATTAACCATGGCAAAGTAAAAAATAAAAGCAGATCACACTATTACAAACCATTAACTACTGTGTTACAAGGCATAACAAATGAGAGGTTGAAGATAGTAGTGCAAGTAATCCAAGAAGGGCTTCTGTAGCTCCACTTAGGGTTTTTCCCCCCCCAACGTTTTATAGCTGCTATAGTACAAGATTGCCATGCCATTTCATTCACGAAAAAAAATCAGGGTGAGGACATTCAGTGCAGAACATCCTTCCCACAGCCCTAAAGAATCCTACCATTACTCCCAGCTTAAAGAGTAGGCTCCCAGATACAGAGGGTTTCGCAGGTAAAAGGATCCTCTGCTTGGTAACACTGAGCTCCTGCAACGAGCACACTGTTTTGAGTGACTGCTGTTCCGCAGTGAAACTCAACACGCAAGGGAAGCCATCCAGCACCCAGCAACCCTCATCTCCCGACCACACAAATATTTGGAAGATGGGAAACAATCCAGTATCTGGCAACGACAAAACCCAGAAATTTCTTCTCCCTGGAGAAGTGAATCATTGAAACAGGACCAGTCTTACCCATATTAAGGCCTTGCTTCGTAAGTACAGTTTACAGCATAAGAGAAAGAAACACAGGAGATCAGTCTGCATTCTGGTAAGTATTTTATCTCCAAAAACGCTGACATCCATATGTTTGCAGAAGCAATAACACAATATAATGACTGCAAGAGTGACAGCTCTAGTAACAGCTTTAAAGAAAAATCAAGGGGTTTTTTCCATTGGATCCACATTAGAGTGCCTAGGCTCTCCACATTATATGCACAATACAAGGAGGATGAGAAAAAGGAGAACATATTTAAAGAAACATCTTTTCTAGTGTTTGGCCCCTCCTGAACAGTTAAGATCAGCACTGTGGCACCACCATCCCACATGCACACAGCTGAACTACCAGCAAAATGCCACTTAAATGCTACCATTTCAGCTATGTATTTTAGTTAATTACAAGCATTCATACTGGGAAGATTGGCGAGGCAGAGGAGCTCAAGTTGACAAAATTCTGCCTGATGCTTTTTCCATTACATGTTGAAACAACTACATCAGAAAATGACTACATTGCTCTTTCTATGGGAACTCAGAGACCGGTTAAAAGGTTTCCAGGCTTCCAATAAGACTGAAGGCTACATTCAAATAACACTATGTCCACTCAAGAGCTCCTACATCTTGATGTGCATTGCGCATAGATCCCTCAGGACAAAGCTTCAATTCTGTTTGTATTAGTCAAGATTTATCTTGTTTCTCTGCCCTGAGTCTTTCTGTGATCTTTGCAAAGTCCACACACGAAGCTTTTTTGTCATTTTCTTATAGTAATGGAACTGCCTGATGGAGTTACTGTAAAACTTTGAGCTGTATATCTGAAGAGTTACAGAAGACTGCTCACGCAAATTTAAATTTAGTATTTCTTAGAGCTTTATTATTTGTGCATGCTTTTCTGTTCTCCATTATATGGACTAGCCCTTCTGCAGCAAGCTTTGACTGAAAGCAGAAGACAGTTGTCTCAACAAGCCCTTCCTAGTGCCAACCTTCACCCACACCACCACTCCCTAATCAATCGTGGTCTTAAACCCTTACTCTGATGTTCCCCCCAGGCAGACTTTCCTGATCTGCCTTCATTTGATGCAGCCCTATCTCCCTGTCTCACCCCAACAACCAGGTTCATTTCCTGCATGGGACAGCTTACACTGTCCCTTGTCTCATCTTCTTTCAGACCAGCTTCTTCCCCTGACCGGTCGGATGAAAGAAGAGCTCCTGCACCCAGCACAGCTCCCAGCACCCCCAAATCGCCACTGCTGGCTAAGCTGAGGGGGGATATTCAGACATCTATGGCTTTTTTAACCAAAAGCCTCCATTAAGCAAATAAACCCTATGATTTTTAAAGATCTTTGTCCTCAAACAGGCAGAATTACAGTCAGACTGGAAAGTTCAACACAAGAGTTAAAAATCCCTCTCTGAAGGCATTTCATTGAACTTTCGTACCCACAGGTGTCAAAAGCATCACCTTATAGAAAAGTGGTGTAAAACCACCGACAGCAATCGCGTGGTGCCGCTCCCTTATGCCTTCCAGGGTACAACTGTCAGAAGAGGGAATCCGTTTAACCTGAACATTAAGGTTTACTTCATTGTAAACACTTCCAGCACTACCACGAGACCGAGATCTGCTTGAAGGTGTCAGAACGAGCTGAAACAGCAGCGAACAGCCTACGAAGCACCTCATCCCGGCCACACGCAGCGGGATCCTCTCTCCTTATGGACTCTTCCCTCGACGCTTCCCCTGAACCCCGCGCTCCCCAGGCAGCCGCAGTTACTCGCTGCCAGTGTCAGAACCGGACATCTGCAGAAAACCAGTGCCAAACAACTGGTTTGGGGCCAAACAAGCCAGCGCTCGCCACAGACCTGCTGGAGCGATCACGGCAAAGTTGCTTTTGGAGAGCTACTTTATTGGCATGAGAGGGGAACCAAATGCCTTGCTGGAAAAATTATGCTTTTTGGGGTTATTTTTACTGATCTTCAGACAAACCCGCATGGCAACTGCCAAGGGCTGGGTCTGCCAAACAACTGGTTTGGGGCCAAACAAGCCAGCGCTCGCCACAGACCTGCTGGAGCGATCACGGCAAAGTTGCTTTTGGAGAGCTACTTTATTGGCATGAGAGGGGAACCAAATGCCTTGCTGGAAAAATTATGCTTTTTGGGGTTATTTTTACTGATCTTCAGACAAACCCGCATGGCAACTGCCAAGGGCTGGGTCCACCGGGCTGAGGCGACTTCAGCCCCGTCCCTGGGGAACCCCTCTCCCCTCTCACAGGCCGCCACGCTCCTTCCCCTCACGGAGCGCCCCAAACCCGCCCCCAGCGACACCGCGGCCCGCCCGGGACCCC
>NW_010209753.1:0-6318 GCF_000695765.1 Mesitornis unicolor | reverse complement strand
TCTGTGATTCTGTGACCACTTGGGATTGTTTATTTCTACTTAGCTGTCCAGCTTGAAACCTGCTTATCAATGCACAGCTTCTTTGCCTCATTGCTGAAATCAACTCCAATGCACTGCCAAAACAATAACAATGTTGTGACAGTCAGTGAAGGTTTGCCTACATTACCTATGCATCACTGTGACACAGAACAACTGGACTGCTTTGATACTCAAGAGAAAGGACAACAGGTTACATAAACAGTGTTTTCTAGCAAGAGAATAAAAACTAATTCTTCTCAGACCCTCCAAAGTAATGGCCTAGTTCACTTATTACTGCTCCAGAATGAATTACTATTAGGGTTTTTTTCCTTAAAATTGGTTCCCACCCTCTCTTCATAAGCAGCCTGCATCCCAAAACAAGCACTTTGAAAATGCACTGCACATCAGTGCTAATGTGGTATACTCTGTTTACTTGCTTTCACTTTTACTCAGTTTTACTGCTAACTCCTACAAGCAAAGTTACCCCTTCTTACATTCTGCAGAATTATATTTTTCAGATTCCTCAGAGGTGTCTTAAAGAAATAATTCCTCAAAAACATATGAGCTCTACAGGAGTTTGTATCTGTGACATGCAGATAAAGCTTCAAAATTAAATAACAGTGATTTTACTGGAGTCTTATGTTGCCTGATAGTTTGCAGTGTAACTCAGTGCCTTATGCATATTGAAATGCTTTTAACTAACTAAAGCAATTCTCCAGTGTATATTCCAAGATATACTGACTCTTGCTTTAACTATTTTGGCTGTTTGGATGACTAATAAGCTTTGTCTGTTGCAAGTTAAGACTTTTCATAAGGATATTTGGATTTCTCCTGCTTCCAGGAGAAAGATGCTGCATGAATTTGCAGAGTCCTTAAATAGATCATAGCAACCCTTATCTTCTTAGGTTCTTCTGAAAATTCATCAGCTGTTCCTTCAACAGTTTTTAACTGTTGGTTTGTCAAGTTTATTTTAAATATTGTCGATTTAATGTATTTCCCCCTGCTTTACTAATTTTTATGGCTTAATAACAACGCATTAGGATGTAGTCCAAAAACCAAAGATGAAAGTTTTATAGTCCACCCGGAGTTTTACCATAAAACCTGTCCATCCACAGTAAACAGAATTTTTCATAGTGAACTATTAGACAATGTTGGTTTTGACATGCTTTTCCAAATTGTCATGTTACCCAGGATCAGTTTTCCAACTAACCTGACTTCAAATAAAAAGTAGGCAGATGTGGACCTTTATTTAAAAGCTGGGTGGAACTGCGCCTACTGGCCAAAAAAAGTTAGATGTTACATTTATGCCTGAGAAAAGAGTAACATTTCACTGTACCAGATAATTGACATCATTGTGAAATACAGCCAAATAGGTGCAAAACAAAACCCTCAATAGAGTAACTACTCCTGAAAAAGAATATTGCACCATAATTTCAGATTTGTAACTGCAAACTTGATTAATGCTTCATTTATAGATTGTACCATCTTCCTTGCGGAAGATATTTCTCCCAAATCTAAAATAGTGATTCTTCTAGTCTTCAGCAAACCATTTTGTTTCAAACAGCATCCATCATCTTGCCAATGAAAACATCAATAGCACAGAGAGAAGCAGCACATTTATTTAATTTTTCCATGTAGAAGAAGGTATATATGTAATAAATCTAATATAAAAAATACCTCATGTTGGTTTTATGACATATAAACACATTTGATAAATTTTCCCTCCAAATCAAATTAGAACACTGGAGCATATCCCACTTAAAAGGACTCTATGATTACCTTTTATTTCTCTATGAGCATAGCTCTGAATAATCAAAAAATCTCAAGTTTTCTTTTTGTCACTGACAGAAGATTCATTAAAATCTGGTGAAACAACAACTGCTTCTATTCCTGTCAGCTCTCAGTCAAGCATTCTTTCTTCTGATCTTTAACAGTTCTTAGGCTTTTTTTGAACTTCATGCAAATGTTTGTCTAGTTCAGTATAAATCTTCACTTTTAGTTACTACTCAATTATTTTCAGTATTTCCATCTAAAAAGTATCATCAGTGGGCTACTCTCCAAGCACCAACCAGGACCACCTCTGTTTCAAATTCCAGTTTAGCACTCACTGCTACAATACAAGTAAATCAACCAGTGGTGACTATGTTGTGATATTACAGAATACATTTATTATTTTTTTAAATTAAATTCAGTGATGGAAAGTCATCACTTTATCAGCAGACACAATGGCATGACCTTATTTTTCTTACTCACATTCCCCTTCTGTCTCTTGGAATTAGTCTAGAAAGACACTGCTGTCTCATTTGAAAGAGGCCTACTGACAGAAGTGTCTGGGTGTGGGATAGATTTGCTCTACGGAGCCATGAGCCTAACTTGAGTTCTCTGGCCTCCACTTAAACACACGTACTGTGAACCGATCACTGCAGTCAGTGAAATTTACTGGCCTAGTCCTGAGAGACCTGAACATCATCACCATCCACAGAAGTTAACAATCAAAGCTCAGCAGGCCTCAGGATCAGCTGGCTCCATCTCACACAAATCCCTGGAAGAAGCCACCTCTACACACATTTTCCTGACTTCCACATGTGTAGTTATGTAGGTGGGAGTGTTAGAGCTTGCACCAACACTGAGCTCCTCAGAGGACACCCGATTTGCGTGTAGAGAACCATGTGAATCAGTGCTCCAATGTGAGAACCAGTGAGGACCAAGAAGCTCTCTCAGGAGCAGGACCGGGTTTTTAAATGCTTCTGCCCTGCACAGGATTTCTGTGATGCCCTGGGAAAATCCAACTCCAGAGGACTGGAAGCACAGGGCACCAGGACTGATGTGCCTTGGGGGATGCTCAGAGATGGGACTCAAAGCTGAATCGGGGTCTGCTCATGTCCAGTTGAGAAGAGAGACCAGCTCCCACTCCCATTACCCCATCTGTCTTTGTCAGGTTAACAGAAGAAAGATGTCACATTTGTCAGTCAATTAAATAGCTACAATTCTAAATATAGATGGGAAAGTGGGGAAAAACAACTCAGTAAAGAGGTGCTATTTGTATGCAGTCATTTTCAAGAGCAGAAAAGAAACATTAAACAAGTTTAAAAGGAAAACATGCAGCAATTACCATTACATATTACATCTTTCTACAAAATGTTTCTGCAAGCAAATTTTACCATATTTCTTATAATGATTGTCAGGCAAACACTGAGCATGGGGGTAAGGCTCTGATTTTACACCAACAAAATCCCAGGTATTTTCATGGCAATCACAGTGTTGGGTCCTTGCAATGTATATTATACTGACTAGCATAAGCTAGATGCAGAACATAATTAAAAACACAGTAGTATTTTTGCCCCTAACTTGCTTGTTTCCCTGACCCTACACATGAAAGTTTATCTTAAAGAGATGGGACTCAGTTCTTAGAAGCCAGAATCCATATGTGGCAACAACTTTCCATGCATACACTTATCTTTGCAGTAATAACTGATCTACATATAAACAAACCAGTTCTGTACATGCAAATTCTAACAGCTCTCAGGCAGGCTGCTTCATCAACACATGCAGGTGATACCACAGACACCTAGTATTAAAAAAAATGCACATGTATTGATGTAAGTCAGATTTACTGTTAAAAAAAACAGCTACACATCTCCCAGCCATACACCTCTGATCGATTTCAATGTGGAGCTTAACTGCAAAATTTAACATGAATTAGATAACACTTCTCTAAGAAAATGAGAAATTCTGTATTATTACATCCCTGCACTACCAATCAAACATAATGAATTTTTGATCCTCCATAGTATATACCACATTAATGCCAGCCATCTAAAGCAAACATTCCCAGACTCCAAAATACAGCTGTAAATGTTCTTGCCCAGGGTGCTGATCTTGGAGGCAATTTCTGGCATGGATTCTTCTCTGCTTTTTTTAACTCCATACTGGTGAAGTCTGGGTGAAACAATAGCTTTATGAAGGGTTCTGTCAGTATCTATGAATTATTGTGGCTAGCTGCTTAAGTGACATAAAACAAATTATTTTTACAATTCTCTCAAGGTGAAATTTCAGCTATTCTCTCATAGTATTTTTAATTGGATTAATATCATTCAGCCATTTTGAAAACTGTTAAGACATACATAAACTAACACATACATACACAAACATACTCTTTAATATAGGAAAATAAAGGTTGCACTGCAACTCTTCTTTATATACATGTAACATTAAAGTGTTTATTAGAGGAGCCCAAGAGGGCTATAGTTTCCCTCATTGTACTCTGTTTTGTATGGGATGCATGCTCTCTGCAAGGTATCTCCTGCACTTTAACCCATACTGTGACTGACGGTGACCCCTCCTCACAATGCACTGCGACGTTCACTGGTGGAAATGCCCTACAACTGCTCTGAATCTGGCCCCCTGAAGTCATATTACCATAGGGGTTTTTGATTTTAACTGTGGGAGTCTAGGCTGGATAGAATGTGAACTCAGGGAAGTAAGTATATTAAAAGGTTCCTCAATTCTCAGATCTGATTTTTGTTCATATTTAAAGCCTACAGTAGAGGAAAGAGGAAAGATTTTTTTTTTCCTTGCAGCACTTCAGAGTCAATACATTTACCAAGATACAATCTGAATTCCATTCTGATTTGCAGAATGGTTAGCTAATTGGCAAGCACATACAATTTAAGAACTAGATTTCCTAGATTAAACTCATTACTTCAAGCTTTTTATGTTAGGTTCTGAGTCCCCACATAACCTCTTCCCCTGCTGATTATCTGCCCTGCTCCCTTTTTCATATACATTCCCCTGCTCTGGCGCTGTATCCGCCTCCTTCTCCAGGAAGGGTTGCCTCACCTGCCCTCGGTGCCTCCTCCTGTCCAGGCTCCCCCTCTCGCAGCCCCGACTTCTCATGCCGCTGCCACCAAAGGCTCGACCCAAGGGTTACCGCCGTCCTCCCTGAGCCACCAGCACCTCCGTACAAATTACTTGTCTCACTGAGCTGTTACATTTCCCGGAATGAAGCCAGTTATTAGGCGGCAGCAGAGCTGGTTGTTGATCTGCGGTACCCTCCAGCTGACTGCCTTTTTAGCATGCACGATCTTCAGGCCACAGACTACGCCTTTCTTTTGTGTCTGGAAAGCCTGTAGCAGTTGCTGGGCACTAGGAACAAACCAAGCTTTGTATTGGGAGCCACAAAAACTCTTCTCACCTAAGAGGACTGCAGTTCTCGTCCATTTTGACTAAAGAAAAAGATAAAGGAAGGTTCAGGGATGTTTAAGGATAGGTTACCTTCTCTGAAGCAAGGCTGGGTTCCTATGTTAACTGTATGCTTATTACTTACACTGAAAATAAAGCTCATCAAAAGACTGAAGTTGCCTTTACTTTGAAAGGAATATGTCATCTTCAAATATGCAAAGCAGGTTTAATGTTGATAATCCAAGAGTTACTGACCTTGTATTTCAGCTGTTCTCAGTGTGCACTTTGGCTTTTTCTGTAATAAGATCATCTTACCACCAGATGATTATTGATCACTTATGACAGAAACAAAAAGCCTTGACCAGACTCATCTATTCATTGCACTGACTGCAAACCAATATAAAAAATGACAACTCCCCCCAAACCCCCCAAACTGAGTCACAGTCAAAAACACCATCTAGAGATGAAACCCAGAAGGCAAAGGAAGACAGCAAGCAAGTTTTCACAGAGACCTGCTTGGTGAACTACCACCTGGCAATAGCAACCACGCTACCAGTGTGACAGCAACTGGAAGAGAAGTCCTTATCACCTAACCCAAACCTGCTGTGGCCTTCCTTGCGCAGCCCACCCAGGCAGGGGAGATAGCATATGGCAGCATGAGGAGGCTGCGGAGCAGGACTGAGGGGCAACTCAAGACCAATGAGGCCATCAGTGCCATTGCCAACCCAACGCCAAGGTGGTGGCAAGAAGATGTGTCCCTTATCCTCAACTTCTCCAGACGAGCCCAGGAAGGTGGGCAGGGAGCAGGGTCATGAAGGGAGAAGCTTCTAGACTAACCTGTTCACAGGTTTTCACGATGTGCTTCCCCCCGGGATGGGGGGGCTCAGAGCTCAGCACCCCGCCGGGGGATGCTTTGGGCTACTCTGCCCCTCTTCTCTCCAACGAGACGGCGACGGTTGTCCCCTGTCCGGCCCAGCGCGGGGCTACAGGGTGCTCCGGGCGGGGGACACGGCAGGGGGTAGAGGGTGTGCGGAGATGCGGTGGGTACCGACCGCGCTGGGAACGGGCAGCCGGGCGGCTGCGTCCTCGCTCGCCGCAGATTTTAAGGTAAAGTGTGTG
>NW_010209752.1:0-42174 GCF_000695765.1 Mesitornis unicolor | reverse complement strand
ACCGAGCGATTCTGTGATTCTGTGTGAAAAGGAAAATTTATCCCAGTGATTTCATCTGCTCAGTTTCATGTTACCGGAGCAGTCAGTCCATTTCCTGAGCTCGGCTTCCAGGTCTGCTCTGAGCACAGGTCTGTATTAGGCAAATTTTGGCTTCCACGGTGAGTACAAAGGAGACAGGTACCTTCAGAAAGGGCCTAGCCTAGTCCAATACTTGAGCCTGTCTTTGGAGGTTTCTTTCCTTCTCCATGGACTGTAGGTTCCTGGCATCCTCCTTGCAGTGCCTACAGTTAGACCCAGTGAGTACAGCTCCAGTGTTGGTTTTCAAGTAGTTCGGGCAGTAGTTGCCATGCACTGATTTGCTGTAATTAGCAAAGGCCTTGCTGACACTTTCTGTCTAGAGATTAGATCATCTTCCTAAAAAAGGACAGTTTCTAAATTATGTCCAAATAAACAGCACTTCTCTGAACATCAGTTTTCATGGTAAAAAACTGCTGCAATGACTACAGAGATAGCTTCTATTAACTCAAGAAGGGAGAAGGATCCAGGAAGGTATGAAATAGGAGGGAACCTGAGAAACATTTGCTTTATTTGTGCCTATGCTATGAAACATGCTGCATGATCTGAAGTGCATTATTCCAAATTTGGAGGTAAAGTAGGTGTCAGTGTAAACTGTGTGAGTAAAAGAATGACATTTGCAAGGATGGGGTTACAGAAAGTCAACTATAAGGAGTTATCCATACATCATCCTGCAGGACTTTTAATTTATTCTACTTTATTGCTGCTGACTGGTTGCTCCTGCTGACACAATTTTTCCCTTCTGCTTATCAGCATGAAAACCTCTGGCAATCATTTACTTGGAGTCTTCCACTTAGATTACCTCCAAAATAGTCTCACCAGGGTGCTGATCCAAACCCCATTGTCAATGGGAGTTTTGCCACTAATTTCATGGAAGTTCAAACCAGACCCAGGTAGCTTCTTGTTGGCATGCGCCATGGACTCATCGCTGTGCTGCCCTTGGAGCTGGTGCAATGCTCTAGGTGTGGGCCAAGACCATGGCTTTTTTCCCACCCAGAGCCTTACACAGAGTGAAACGAGTTGAGAAATGGGGTCCCTAGGAGATGTTGCAATTCTTGCTTAGCTTTGGGCAGCCCATACGCAGATGATCTGAAGAGTTCAGTTAAAGAAGAAAGACAAGGGATGGTTCTGGTGCAAGGGCAAGGACAAGCAAAGTCTCAGTTGTTCTGTGGTGGAAAGTGATGAGAATGGGTATAAAGGAGGATGGAGGAAGATGACCCATATGAAAAAGATAAGTTTGCTCTTTCATAACTATCCCATGCCATAATTTTAATTACATAGAGAAAAAAAATGGTTACTTTAACTCTTTAAATGCTAGACTGTTAATTCTTGTTTCTCTTCTTGTTTTCTTGCCGCTGCCCCTGGACTGTCACTGTATCTTCATTAAAGTAGATGGCAAGCAGCTTTGGGTGGCATCTGAGACATTGCGGGAAGTGGCTGACCATGAGACTGGCCAAATGCCGGAGGGTCTCTGTCGATGTGAAAGCCAAACCACAGCTCAGGGTTGTCTGTATGTGAGCCTTTATTGCACTCTAGAGAGCTTTCCAGAGTATTTTTTCTTCAGTGAAATGAATATCTTCCACTTTGACTTCCTTGGGTTGTGCTCAAAAGATTTTGGCATCATCCAAACCAAAACTGGAAAGCAGGCAGTTCCTGCTTAGCATTCAGCCTAGAAATAAAAACACATGGTGAAGTCTGACATAAGGAATCAAATGGTTTCATTTGCTAATGTATTTGCCCTGTGGCTGCGTTGCTAAGCTGCTTCCACTCCTCCTCTAACACTGTTGTAAATTAAATGATGCAGCCCTGATTTTGCTACCACGAGCTCTTGGAGACTGGTGGGTCTCTGGTGACTTGGAAGTCTGACACTGCTGGATCTACCTGGAGCAGTGTGCAGGTCTAAAAGCCTGTCCTTCAAACAGAATTTGAATCAGTGGCCCTCGCCAAAGGAGCCTTTCTCCCTGGTGACATGAGGCCTTGGGCAATGTTTGGGAGGTTGGCAGAGGAAGGAAACCATAAGGAGCCCAGATGAAGCAAATGTAAGTAGGGATCAGGTAAATGGAAGAGCTTGATGGAGCCGTGGTACTGATGAAGGTGGCTCCACAGTGGTGGGGCCATTCCCCTGTCGCGTAGGCCCAGCTGCTGCTTACCAGATGTCCTTGCAGTGATGTTAGTGGTTCTTGGCCTGTAACAGGGGAAAGTGATGTAAATTATTGGAGATAATGAGCATTGAAATTGCTCTCCTCTTCTTTATTAAGAATGGACACTTCTGAAAAGCCGCTTACCTATGAAATGTCTGCTGAGGGAAGAGATTTGACTGACAAGAGAGCTGGAGGATTTGTGTGTGCTGCTCTTGCTTGTACCAGCAGGTACTGGGAGAGACAGGGAGAGGAGTTGGTCCCTTGGGTACTGTTCGGATAACATGAAAAGTGAGCCTCAAGAACAGTTTTTTCCCCTCTCTGTGACAACCCTGGGAGCAATGGTCTTGCCTTGTACAAGTTTGTACAGCATTTATGTGTTTTTTTGGTACTGTGATTCCTTTACTTGGAAGGCAATTATCCTCTGTCCCAGTGAAAGCTATTGAGGACATACCTGCCACAGAACAACCTATCGCTACAGGAACCCAGCCGTCCCTATGGGCTGGTGCCAGCGTAGTAACAAAGCTGTGTGTTTAAATTATACAGAGGTGGTTAATGAATTTTCACCTTGTCAGGAGAGCAGTCCAAGGTTAAAGAATTATGTGTCCCAGAAAGTAAAGTGTGAAAAGCTGAGTTTTGAAAATATACAACCTGCAGGGTGAGCTGTTATTTTAAAACAAAACTGCTATAGGATTTTCCTTTTTATGGAAGCAAAGCACGGCATTACAAAAAGTAGGAGAGGGGCACTCCGATTCTGAGTACAGTGTGGCAGCGAGAAAATATTTAACACATTATTATGCTATCAGTGGAAGTGTTTAATGAGATTTAGTAGATGTTCCCAAAGCTGTCCTGTCATGTTTATATATGCACATAGGGGCTGTATGAAGTGGCCTGCGATTTATTTGGCTGGCAAGCCAGGCCAAGGGGAGATTTTAGTGTTTCATGCTACCTCTCATCAAGCAAATCTGGTTTCATTTTTGCAATGAAACATAAAGGTTGCAAATTACAGGAACAGAGCATATGCAGTTTCTTTAGATTTGGGTAGGCATTTGTATTATCTTGAAATTTTGACTGCAAGGGTAGCCCTACACATTATCAAGAATGTACTTGTTCAGTAGTTTACTACCAGTTACTTGGTGGAGGCTGAAAAGAATAGTATTTAACAAAAAAACAAGGGAAGGGGAAAGATTTGCAACTATTGATGAGAAAAAGCTTTTGGCTTTGAGCATCAGGAAGTCCCACCTGTGCTGTGCCATGTCCTCAAAGCCATGCTCCCTGCACCACCCATCCTTTGCACACTCAGATCTGAAACTCCATCCTCTTTTCTCACATCCTGCCCACAGACCAGAACCCCAAGTCAATGTTCTCACTATCCTCATTGCCCTCTATCCCTATTCCTGATAGTCTCAAGTTGTTATTCCCTGCCTCCACAAACCACATTGCTTTTGACTCTCTTTTTGGGTACAGAGCCTGTGTTGGGCTGGGACCATCTGCCTCGCTGGCACTGACTTCTGTTGTCTGTGAATTGGCTCTTGCTGCCTGTGTAAAAGCTTTTACTCCCACCCCATACACACTCCTGCTCACTTTATTTCTGTATGTATCACACTCTGGTCCATTTTGGTTTAGTGACAGACATATTTAAGGCCAGACTTCCCAGCACACATCTCTGGATTGCTCATTGAAAGCAAGACATGAGTTGAGTATAAGATGTATTTCTAGAGCAACATTCCTAGAAACACCTTAAATTGTCTTGAATTTGTGTAAGTCTAGAAGCTTGTAATAGGAAATCATCACCAGATTAAAGTGTGTCTCATGAGAGACTTCAAGGCTCTGTACAAGACCCAGTACTGCTCAATATTTTTAGTAATGAACTCGAAGCCAGAATAAAACTTGCAACTCACACAAAGACTCCAGAAAGGCCCATAGAGATAAGGGGACAGATCTATGGAGCAGTCTCAAGTGCTCGGTAAGTTGACCTTGCTGCACAAAGTTGTATTTAAGTGTAATCAAACAGATGCTATGCATCAGGAAAACAGTGACGCGGTTAAAAGCTTAAGAATCCCAGTGAGGGTGTGTTTGAATATGAAATCCTATGTTGGTGCTACAGCAAAAATGGCCATGAGACGTATAAATAAAAGACTACTGGATCGAAAGGGAATTGAACTCTGTACTTAACATTAGTAGAGTTGGTACTTGAGGGCTGCACCCAGTTTATACATTTGTGGTTTTTGAAAGAAAAAAAAGAATGGTAGAAATTTGCAGAGGTTGCAAAAAAGTCATGTACTTTTTCTGAAGAAAATGCTTTACAGTAAGAAATATAAAGGGCATCTTTAACCCTGGATCTTACCCGATGCTGATCTGTATCACTTTGCTTGTGTAAATTTATGCTTTGCCTGGTCCAGGAGGTCCCAGAGCCACAACTTGCAGGAGGCTGGAAGCACAAGCAGGGCAGGTGCTGATGGATACTTGTCCTGTTGTCATGCCCATCCCCAGACACCTGGGGCTATTGGCCCTGATGGAGAGTGAAGACAGAGGCAGGACTGGATGGACCATGGCTCTGTCCACGCATGGATGTTCTTATGTCCCTGACAGTTTGTCCAGGTCATAATATCTCCTCTAAAGAAAACTGAACTTTTGAGCTGGTTGCAGGGGTAATCATAGAAAAGACAATGACAAAGACAATGTCACCTTCAAATGGCAGGCAAGATAACATGCCTAGCTCACTTCCTGCTTTGCATCCAGGTCAGTGGATCTGGCAAAGCACTGCTCTCTACAGCTTTCTGAAAGGCTGCTCATCTATCCAGCTTACTGCTCCTGAGATCGCTTGGTATTTCTCTTCAGTGTGTATTCATTGTCACCGCCAGGGAAGCCCAGAGATGTCTCTCTGCTGCCATAGAAAGAGGGTAGAATCTGAAATATGTTGCTGTTCACTGCTCTGTGCAGCTCTCTGCTGCCTAGGGTGCATCCCAGTGTGAGGCATCCAAGCAACCAGACCCACAGAGCTCCAGATTCCACTAGGAGGACCAGGTTGCTACAAATCAGGCATTGCAATAACACCTAAAGGCAATTTATTGTTCATGTCCCTTTTCTAGGATCTGGGCATTAGCCTCTTTGTGCTGTAATTCCTCCTCTGTATAATACTCTGTGAAATAATGGGGGTAGCATGAGGTTAAATATGTTAAAGTTGTTAAAATATCTTAATTTGTGAACCACTTGGGTAATCCTATTTAGTGATGGGGACCTTGCCAGTGCCTTAGGCAAACAACTCGCAGGTCTTTGTATCACATACAACTGTTAGTCAGTCTAGAGAGATCAGTCAAGAAAAGAATCACAGCCATCATGCCAAATGGTGATGGAAAAAAATCCTCCTAGGGTCTCAGTGACAGCTTTGGATTTCCCTTCACAAAATCTTCCTATAGATTTCATGAGTCCAGTAGGGTCACAAACATAGGAAGGTTCACAGAAGTGCTTGCTAGTGATAAAGCGTGGTTGTAATGCTTCTGATGGAAAGGTGGATAGTCCTGGTGTCTCCTCTCATTTCTTTCCTTGTAATCATAATTAGTGTACCTTGGTCACTGTCACTAAATATTCATGGTCAGACACACGGGGGCAATTGTCTGTGTCACTGCTACTTCCTTTAATTTTGTCAGGTGTACATTAACCGGCAGTGTCTAGATATTTGTGTCCTACAAGACAGCATTTAAGTCCAAATTGGAGAGAAAGAGCATAGCAGCTAAAACACAGCCTTTCCTCTCTTGATTGATCTCTGTATTCAGTTTCTGCATTTTAGAGTACATTGAGTTTTCTAGCTGTTGTTAATTTACAACTTCTTTAGTGCATAGTGTTTTATGATACTGCCTTATGAATTAGTTATCAGTGACTGCAGAGCTGTTGCAACTGGTAGTGTTAACAGTACTATAATCGTTTAGTAAAGGCATTCACCTATTGCTTTTCTAATCTGTTTTTACTGTTCAGATCACATTTGCACTAGTTTATTTCATTACTGTGCAACTTTTCCAGCTGGGCTTATGCCATTTGCCAAGCTATGCTGATAGGTACAATAATGAATGTTTACTTTAGTGTCTGAAAAGCAAGTGAGAGGCATGGTTTTTCCTTAGTCTCCATTAATAGCTTATGCATTTGCACTATACAATGCCATGGGTTATATTCGAGAAATATGTTGGATTTGCAAGGTAGTGGGTTTTTTATAATGGGGAGGCCGAGAAAACTTTTTCCTATGTCTTCTGAGAATAAATTAGAGAAAAGCATGTGACACAACTGTTGCCTTAGTCTTTAGTAGTAAGACCAGTGTCCTCTGAGTAGTCAGCCCCCTGCACTGGAAGACAGGGATGGGGAGCAGAAGGAAGCCTCATAATCCAAGGGTAAATGGTCAGCGACCTGCTACACCAGTCAGACACACACACACGTCAAAGGAGCCGGATGAGATCTCCCAGGGGTACTGAGGGAGCTGGCAGAAGGGTTCACCAAGCTACTTTCCATCATTTAACCAGCAGCCCTGGATAACCAGGGAGGTCCCAGTGGACTGGAGGTTACCAAATGTGACACCCGTCTACAAGAAGAGCTGGAAGGAGGATCCAGGGAACTGCAGACCTGTGAGCCTGACCTTGGTGTTGGGGAAGGTTATGAGACAGATCTTCTTGAGTGCCGTCTTGAGTGGCCACCAGGAGCAGGGAAGTGATTGTCCCCCTGTATTCGGCACTGGTGAGGCCACATCTCAAATACTGTGTTCAGTTTTGGGTCACTCACTACAAAGAAGACATTGAGATGCTGGAGCATGTCCAAACAAGGGATCCAAAGATGATGAAGGGTCCTATGAGGAGCAGCTGAGGGAATTGGTGTTGTTTAGCTTGGAGATAAGGCCTTATCACTCTCTACAACTACCTGAAAGGAGGTTGTGGAGGTTGTAGCGAGGTGAGAGTCTGTCTCTTCTCCCAAGTAACAAGTAATAGGACAAGAGGAAATGGATTCAAGTTGTGCCAGGGGAGGTTTAGATTGGATATTAGGAAAAATTTCTTCACCAAAAGGGTTGTCAAGCTCTGGAACAGGCTGTCCACGGATGTGGTTGAGTCACCATGCCTGGAGGTATTGAAAAGATGGGTAGATGTGACACAGGCATGGTTTATTGGTAGAGTTGGCAGTGGTAGGTTTACAGTTGAACTCAGTGATCTTAAAGGTCTTTCCCAGCCTAAATGATTCTATGAACTGCATGATTTACCAGGTGTCCATGGGTGGAGAATCACAGATGAAACATCAGAGATATTTTTGAGGCCCACTACAATTTTGGCTGGAGGCATAAGAGAGCAGGTTATTGTACCACACATCAGAAAGTTGCTGGTTCTTGAAAGTGAATTCTGCAAGTAGTAAAACTTTTCCCATTTTTAAACATCCCACTGAAATGCAAGGAAACACCAGGAAATCTCTTCTTATATTTTACGTATTTTTGTCATGTTCCTTCTGTCTTGCAGATGTTAGGATGCAATTGCGACAAAGAAAATGGCTTTCTGCGTTGTTTATTTAGGAAATGAGAGGAAACCAAAGGTGTACTAAACCACTAAACACAGCAAGGCTAAGAATAAGACATAAATATTCACAGCTGCTGAACAATTTTATTTGAGCCTTATGCTGTATGCAAATTAGTAGGAGTGAAACTGGGGGTTGAGTTCACATTTTGCTACATATCATGTTGGGTTGGAATAGTAATGTTAGAGTTTTGTGTGGCTTGCAGATGGCTCCTCAACAAAAGGCTTAAATGTACAGGCAGCAGTTCAGTTTCTATATCACTGGAGTAAAAAGCAATTTGGCCTTTAGCATTTATTTCAAATGAAAAAAAGCTAGAGTCTTTCTGGTAAATAAATAGTCACAGGACTGGAGCTTGACTAGGAGGTGTAAATCAAATAACATTACACACCAAATTCCATGTTTATTTACAGGTGAGGCAGGCTCTTCCATCATCTGTTCTTTCTAAAGGGTATGCTGTCCATGGCTTTCAGCATCATTTAAATGAACAAGGGGAGATTTGGAAGTGATTTGCTTTTAAACTTGTAGGAAGATTTTTACTTTATTTTCTGTGAAGTTTGGATTTATGGGAAATGGAGTGAGTTAAAAATATGTTTTATGCTTGTAGATTTTTAATATTCACACTCAGAATGTGTCCAGGCTTTCAGTGTTCCTATTACAAATTATTTGCATTAAACATTGAAAACTAAGGCTTAGATCTCAGTTGGACTGGAAAACAAGAACTCCATCTCATGAAGAAATGCTGTAGTTCCAAAATCTGGTTTGATTCTGTGTCAAAATGAAGCTGCAAACTTTTCAAAATACATTCACTAGGAATAAATGAGATGTGTAATGACAAAAGTGCTCTCTTGAGATGCACCATGTGTAGGTATCACTGCTTCCCTGATTCAGGCACAAGCAGAGCTGGAACCAGGGCTTTGCATCAGCCACATCGTTACTGGTTATTCTGGGCCAGAGTTGAGTTCTGTCTGACATGGCATCTACAGGTCATTTCAGTTTTAACATTTATAATGAACAAGCAACGTTCAGATTTTGCAGGTCAGATGAGGTCTTTCTCTCTCTGGCTTTTATTAAAACATCTACCCTTACTTGGACTTCTTGCAGGTTTCTTGAAATAAATAAATTTCTGCAAAATCCCTTAGTCTTGCCAAACTGGAGTTTTCTCCATCAGCTCTTGATTTTGTTCCATGAATATCTGACAGCTTGGATAAACCACTTGTAAAATCTTCCAGCAAGTAAAAACACACATTTTTGCCCCTGGCTTAAGAGAGAGTGTAAGAGAAGTTGTGAAGTTACTTATCAAAGATTACTTGCTGGATGTCTTCCTACGTGTGTGAAGGGGTTCCAGATAAATAGTGGCAAAGTTCCCTTGCTGCCTGCTTTCAGATTCACCAATAAGATCTTTCCTGCTGTGACATTTTCACAAATGTCAGTGCTGGTTATACAGAGGGTGGGCTGTGGACGATCCTAGTGCTGGTTTGTTTCTCTCTGCTGTTTCCTTCTCTGCCAGCTACACCTCCCTCTTGTGCCTTGTGCAGATCACAGGGCAGGGGCTGTACCAATTTTAATGGGATAGCCCTTGGACTTCCACGTGCTAATGACGACTTTCACACTAAAATGAAATGTATTTGGGAATTGCAGCTAACTCACACTGCCAAGTTTGCCTAGCTTAAGCAAGTAGAGAGGAGCTTTCCCAGGGTAAGATAGAACCACACACCTAATTTACATGACAAACAAAATCCTTCTTCCAAAATATCCTGTTGTGTGGCAGGGCCAAAATCTAGGCAGACACAGAATCACAGAATCATAGAATATTAGGAGTTGGAAGGGACCTCGAAAGATCATCCAGTCCAACCCCCCTGCCAGAGCAGGATCACCTAGACCAGGTCACAGAGGAACACGTCCAGGCAGGTTTTGAATGTCTCCAGAGAAGAAGCCTCCACAACCTCTCTGGGCAGCCTGGTCCAGTGCTCCATAACCCTCACAGTGAAAAAGTTTTTCCTTATGTACAGGTTGAACCTCCTATGCTCCAGTTTGCACAGATACAGCCTCACATATTCCACGTAAGCCCTGTCCTTGTAACTATCTATCTTAGAGCCAGTCAGTAGGTTTGAGATCAGGAAGGAGTTTTTCTCCAGATCAAACTAGCAAGCTCTATAATATTTTGTTTGTTTGTTTATGGTCTTTTTTTAGGGTAATCTCAGCTGTGTTACATAATAAACTCTCTGTTCCTGCAGAAACAAGAAAAATTGTACCATTCATTTATTCTGTTTTTTTGGGTGGTTTTTATTTTTGCTTTTTTTTTGTGCATGCACATTGTCATTTTTGAGGCTATTAGTCTTTTATATGAAAGATCTTAAGTTTGTTGGAGCATGTTATAGCATTTTTTTATTACTTGTATTTGTCAGGTGCACCAAAGTGGATGTTATATAAATAGCTTTGTTGTTATGCTCCTGGGATTCTCCTTGCCAGATTCAAGCAAATAAATCAATCATCTGATCTTTGGCATCTTGCAATAGCAACAGCCAAATTGTATTTTAGTATACTGGGAAGAGATATTACACAGCTCTAAGTGTTTTGAGGAAACAGCAAGGACAAGTGATGGAGACTGAAAGGAAGTAAAAAATAGGACCTCCATCATTCTGGAATGGGCTTGATGTGATTCACCTAATATCCTGAAAAAAAGAAATCATCAAGGTAACAATATCTCCTTATGTATTATAGATTAACCCAGTGAAAACCTTGCCAAAACACACGGATTTGAAACCTGATTTATTGCCTTATGGGCTACCTTGCTGAAAATCTGTGAAAAAGGCTAACATTTTGTGGACTCTCCTCTCTCCCATGTTTCCATAGGAAATGTGGAAGAACATGAGAAAAGTTAGCTAGATTAAGAAAAAACAAACTACTTTATTTCCTCTAGTGATGTTTGTAACCAGCTGTGTATAAATGCAAAGAGAAACAATGAACAACTGGAAGCATGTGAGTAAGATGGGGGAAAGAGGAGTCCAGAGCTTCTGCTCTTGCCCTTGTTCTTGGTGCACCAACATGCTCCAGGGAATGGGAACCAGGACCTCTGACTTCTCCCTGTTTGGGTGCCTCGACACCTGGGCACAGGCTCACACTCGGTCTTGATGAGTGTTTCCTCTCCTTTTAGGTACTATTGAATATTTTGCTACCCTATGGAGCAGAAAAAAATGATGGGAACATCAATAAAAATAGCCCTTTTTGGAGAAGGTGAGAAAATCAGAAGGTTGGAAATCAGAAAGAAGCCTGTGGAGACCTCCCCTACGAGGACTGACTGAGAGAGTTGGGGTTGTTCAGCCTGGAGAAGAGAAGGCTCCGCGGGGACCTTATAGCGACCTTCCAGTTCCTGAAGGGGTCCTATAGAAAAGCTGGGGAGGAACTTTTTACAAGGGCAGGTAGTGATAGAACAAGGGGCAATGGTTTTAAACTAGAAGAGGGTAGATTTAGACTAGATATTAGGAAGAAATCCTTTACTGTGAGGGTGGTGAGACACTTGCACAGGAAAGCTGTGGATGCCCCCTCCCTGGAAGTGTTCAAGGCCAGGTTGGACAGGACTTTGGGCAACCTGGTCTAGTGGGAGGTGTCCCTGCCCATGGCAGGGGGGTTGGACTGGATGATTTTTAAAGTCTCTTCCAACCCAAACCATGCTGTGATTCTATGACCCATGGGCGGCAGAAGGTCACACCGGTGCATAGCGAGTCCTTGGTCCTCTGCTGACACTGTGACACATCAATGGCAAGGCCTGATCGCATTCGTGGTGTGGGACTTGGCCAGCTCCAGGAGAGAGGAGAAGAGCTCAAGGTGGGGCTGGGCCCTGCTTGCTTGGTTTCAGAGTCGCTTGCTGCAGCTAGGGCTGAGCCAGGGATAAAAATGCTGCTGTCTGTAGCTTGTAAATAAGAATTCACACATGGTGTGAAGCCAATTTGCTGCTGTTATTTCCTTGTTCCTGTTGTTGCTAAAACTGCACTTATAGCAAAAAGCAAAAGGGATTGAAAGAGGCAGAAGCATAAGAACAAACTGCAGACACTGAAGTAGGTGTTTGAAGGGCTTTCTTTTTCTGTATCGGTCATAAAATAGCTTTCATTTCTGTGCAAGCACTGGTGGACTCAGGATTTATTTTATGGCTGATGAAATGAGTTGAAATTTGTCTGCTCAGTACCTGGTACTGCATCCCACATGTGCAGAGCAGTCCTATGGCCTTTGACAAGAATGTTACCTGAAAAAGGTAATGGCCATGGCCACAATGTCTTACTGTTCGCACAACTACCTTCAGTGTCTTTTTCTTAACAGATTCTTGCATGCTTGAGATGCAGCTTTTCTGGGTAAGTTTATCATATCAAAAAACCAAACATCAGCTATTTGACCTTTGCAAAGGCATTTTCATGTTTTTATGTTTTGGATCTTTATTGTTGTTTCTCCTTGAAGGAACCAGCTGGGATTTAAGGCAGATGATTCGAAAGTTGACAAGACAACATTAACTCTACTGATCTATTGCTGCTTTCACTGCATGCCCAGCCATCACAGAGGCAGGAAGGAGAGGAGCAGATGGGGGTGATGCAGGGAAAGTGCTGGGGGATGAACAGGGCAGGCAGGGACCTGTGCTGGAGTGATGGCTTTGTGCACATCCGAAAGGCAGCCGAGAAAAACAGTGGCAGAGCAGGGAAGAAGGGACGATGGATTGGAAATGGTGGGAAGCGTGAACCAGACCCAGGTGAGCAGAGCTGCTTTGGAAACTGCAGTAATTGTAAAGATGTGCCTGTGCATCTGCTGTGGGCCTGTAGCAGGCTGCGGGTAGTTGAGGTGGGCCATGAAGGAGAGCTGTTGCTACAGATCTGGTCAGGAGCAGTGAGAGGATCAGGAACACATGATTTTCCAATTTATCTTTCAAAGATCAGTCCCACCACAATCCTCTCTGCTGGCTGTACTCCTGCCCACAATGTCATCTTTCCACAGCACTGTATGAAGAATTTGGAACTTTAAAAATACAGCAATTTCAATGTCTTTCCTTGGTAGCAATCAAGATTCCCATTTCAATGTTTGGTAAATAGGCTTAAACTGAAGTAAACCAGCCTGGTGCAGGGACTCTCAGTCCCTCTGTAGATCCATTCCTCTCCCTTTTCTATTTTGGCAGCAGCTTCAGGAGACCTGTGACATCTAAAGTTGTGTTGATGCTGTGGTAATTGGTGAAATGAAATAATTGACAAGCTGGGAGCAACATTTTAACCTTCTTAAAATACTCATGCACTTTCAACATATGCAAGGTTAGCATGCCACAGAAAGTGTGCTCAGTGCTAGTTTTGGATATATAGCCAGGCTATTTCTCTGAGAAGATTTGTGCTCTGAAATGCTGCCAGTATTGAGTTATTCAGGTGGATGAAGGACATTCTAATGAGACAACAGCTTATTCACGCACTTGTGCTTGAAAAATGGCTGAAAGTTGTTTCCATAAAACTTTCAAAACCAGAAGTATGTTTAAAACATAGTGTTTTAGTGAAGTAAGATACTAAATAGAAAAATGCTTCAAAATCTGTAAAATATAGATTTTATACAGTAGTAGACTTGAACAAACAGTAGGTCCTTTTCTCTTTTCAAATCATCCACAAAATGTGGTTATTTCTATTTCATATAACTTACTCTGTGATATAAATGTATGGGTTATGGCTGCAAGCCTTTTGGGTTTAGTTAGGCCATTTGTATAGGTGCACGTAGCACAACTAGTTGATTTGAGACAGATTTGCCTGTTCAAACTTGTAGATGTAATTTACACCTGAGCTGGTCATCTAGGCTCCAGTTACAGTTAAAACAGAGTAGGCAGCACTTTCAAGCTGTAGTTCACCTCATCTTGAGGTAGCTGAAATCTGCTAGATAAACTATTCTGTGGAAGTGCTGCTGCTGTTTTTGTTTGTGAAAGGCTGAAAAGCACCCCATTGGCTTGGAGTGGCTCCAAAGAGTCTCCTCCTGCACAGCTTCACCCTTGGAGGGTCTCAACCATCAGTCAGGCCTTCGTCCTTGGACCCCAGGTGATTGCAGATGCCCTTGGTGTAGGTCACAGAGTGCTTTGATGAGAAAAGCCTGCTTTATAAGCCCCTGTAGAGCAAATAGCTCCTACCTCAGCCCACAGTGGTAGTGCGAGAAGCTGTTGTGTTTTCCATGATGCTAGGGTGGCAAGTCCAGGCAGAATGTAGTGCTGGCACACACTCAGGAGGTGACGAAGTTACGTATAGCCCAGGCCTTATTGCTGTCTGCCAGAGTGGGACACAGCCTCTTAACAACTCAGCCACTGAAGGAGACCAGTCTCATCAAACTTTGCTAAGTCCTGAAATAGCTGTTCTGGCAATCAATGCTATTCATGCTCTGCTCTGTCCTTTGAATGCTATCATTTACTCAGAATATAGCATTGCACCTAGTGTTGCATCTTGCTGTCATTGAAGCATTCCTCATTGTATTTCTCAGTGCAGAGCTAATAGCTCCCATAGAAAAGGAACCTGAGGCCTAAAAGTAAAAGAAGACGAGAAAGAAAAGGTGACAATCTTAGTAAACCTGCCAGTTCAAAGGTATATTTAGACTGTATTGTAACAGAAGAACTGCCAAACTGAAAATGAGAGACTTTGCTTCTCAAGGATTTACAAAGCCGTGATTCATGGAAGTGAGAATACAGCAGGACATTTTGGCTTCACCTACACTTGAAAATTAAACAGGTTGAAGATCATCCTGTAGAACTTAGGTCAGCTTGGAAATCCTCCTGATAAATTCATTCAGTCTCCAAAACCGGATGGCTACATGAAAACTGCCTATGAAGGGTTGTTCCTGGCAGGAAGAAAGTCAGCCCTTTAGAGCCTGCCCTTTACTTCTCTCTCTATCAAGTCCCTGAGTTTACTGTTGAATGGTGGTGAGCTCAAAACCATTCTGTGCCTGAATTCCAGTTACAGGCCAGTCATTGAAGAGATCTGCTGTCTGTGCACAAGTCCCAGTGCTGGGACTGCACTCCATGTGTCTGTCAGGGATGCGTGGGTCTGGCACAGCTGAGATGGGATTGAGAAGTACGGTGGAGTGGGTATTGCCCAGTCCTGGCTAGGCCACATCTTTCCCATCATCTCCAGGTTATGTTGAGCAGGTGATAAGCAAGCCCTGTTTATCAAGTACTTATGCTACCTGTGCAGTCAGCAACCAGCCCATGAGAAACTTATGAAAATTTTGAAGAAAACTGCACTTGTGGGGAGCAAGTACAAAGCAGAGAGATTGTTTAAAAACTGATAAGCAAATCTGTTCTGCAGCCACTTTAAGAACCGAGAAAACCTTGGGCATTAAAGAAGAGGTTTATGTTAACCAAAAGTGCTGCTGGTTTTGCGTCTAAACCTTTAGATACTTGATCAATTAGGTAATGTGCTGCATACAGAAGAGCTACTGGACTAAACAATTATTTTAGCCAAATTTTTTCACTTTGAAACTGCAGAAATTGTTGGCACAGGCATAGGGAGAGACAAATAAAGTGTAAGGCTTGAGAACTGCTGTGACAACTTCAGAGCATCTCAGTTCTTCTCTGGACTTTCAGTAAGTCTTGCTGCTACCCCTGTGGCTCAGTGAGATGTGAAGGAGGTGGTGTCAGGGGTGCCACACGTCACAGCTTATCAGGGAATGATGATGAATGAATCAAGGAGATTGAGAGTGCTGTCACTTGTATGTGTGGAGACACATACCTCCTCACCCAAATTCTGTTCAAATGAAAGACAAGTACAACTGTACAGGACAAACAACAGGTTCACCCTACTGTAGTGGAGTAAAATCTACCAAATAGGGTGAATGGACTTATAACTACTTTTTCTGAAGGGATGATGAATCCATTTTCTAGGGACAATCTCATTTCTGAGAGACTATTATGGGGGGTGGATGGGGTTTTGTTACACTGCTTGTCATACTGTCAGTGGTATTCTGCCAATAATAACAATTGCTGTTATTTCTACTGGCATATTTTTTCTTCACAAACCCATAAATGGAGCTAGGACCCTGTGATAGGTACTGTGCAAAACAGAACTTACAAATCATGATAAGCAGAAAACCTTCCTGAGATTAAGAGTATCACTGATTTACATACATATTCAAATAAATTAATATAAAAACAGATGTTTCAGGTGATCAGGAAGATTTACCTGTGTTGCACACCTCCTCTTCCTTGCAGTGTTCTCAACTGCTAAAAAATACATGTACAATGCACCTCTTCTCATCTATTTTTCAGGTCCTTCTCTGTCTAATGAGGCTTGAGAGCAGACAGTAGTTTCTTTTTACAGTAAGCACTATGTCAGTGAAAGTAGTTTAATTGCCAAATGATAAAATTAGAAATATTGAAATAGACTAGCTTGGTGGATTCTAATTAATTATGGACACCAGTGCTATAATCAGAGATTGTTCATTGGGTAATGGAAATATTTGGTTACAGCTGGATTGGCTTTCACCTTCTGGTTTCATCTGTGCAATTTCAAAAGGCTGAACTGAGGAAACATAATTCAAAATCAGGAACAGCTTCTTCCCTCTCTTATCATCAAACTCACCTTTATGAAATCACTTGGTGAAAAGTGATCATTCTGTGCAAACATCTTGTGTGGTGTTGAGCACATTCATCTGTCTCCATGACTCAATTAGATATTATCAGGTTCTTCAGCAGACTTAATTCTTACAAGAGCTATGCCAGGCTGTGTACATGCCTCATCCTGGTGGCGAGAGGAGCTAGAACATCTGCTCAGATGTGCCATATCCCACTGGAGAGGATTCATGTGTCTGGGGCCTGCTCACCAGCTGGTTGAAGAAACGAGATTTATATTCTGTAAAGGAGGCACTGAAGCAAAGTGCAGGCAAAGCACTTCTCCAGGAATGGAAAGCAGGTTTCCAGTCCCAGAGTATTTTCTGGCCCTTGGCTGCTCTATTTTTTCTGTGCTCATTTAAGGGCAGAATTTAGTAAGTGGTGCCAAGCAGACTTTAACAGATTAAGCATCCAAATAGCGTAGAGAAGCCAAGTGTCACAGAAAACAGTGGGACAAGTCCAGGTTGCCTCCTCGTTGGCTGCCACATATGCTGTGCCACTGTCACAGGAGTTTAATGATGCAGTCTTACATTGCCTCAGTGTGTACAGCTTCCTGAATGGCAAAGTTGTATTATAATACAATGGGGTTTTTTCCCTCAAAAGTGACTAATAACTGAGTTAAATTAATTTTGATCCAAATCAAAATCCTCTTAACTCAGGTCAGCCTCCTTCTGAACATTTTGGCTTTGGTTGAGCCCATGATTGAAGAGATATCAGGTGATCTCCTTTTCTAAGAAGATTTTCACTTCAGCTAAACCCAAAGGGTAGTAAAAATCTTGTCAGAAGCCAAAGCTCATGAGACTTCCAAGCCAGAAAAGATTCTGACAAGTTCAGCTCTTGAGTGTTTGGCTGTTCCCCTGCAACCACCCAAAATCAGAGGTAATAGTTTTCTGTGATTGAAAGTGAAAGTGACAGGAGATTCACTACTACATCCCCCAAAAGCTTTGTAAAGCACTTAAATTTGTCCTAATCTTCCAGTTCAAGCTCACTGAGTGGGTTTTTTTTCCTTATTCTTGCAAAAAGTCTCAGTGCCATGAGGAATGATAGAGAATTAAAAAAACAGTATGTATTTTTTCAGGACATAACTGGCTTATAAAGGTTATAATATTAATTATTATTTACTAAAGAAATATGTAACACGTAATGTTTGTTGTCCATATTCCCTTTTTTTTATAAACCCAAGAAATAAGTTGTCCCTTTGCCATGGGATGGTGATGTTCTTCCTTTTGATTTCATTGAAATTGGCCTTCCCACGCCTCCAGTGGGCATTTGTGAGTGACCTGATTTCCTAGCAGTGTGTTGTCAAGGAATTCCTAGAATGCTGAATAAAGTACAGAAGTGCAATTTTACTCCAAGATGCATACAAGCACATTAAATTTATATCGATTGGAGACCTGTGGCGATCTTCCAAAGTACATATTTCTTTTTCATCTGTTACGGACAGGCAATTAACTTTACTTGCTTTAATATAAATTAGAGTTTAAAATAGCCGCTTAGGTTCCCTGCCCTGGAAGGTGCAATTAATTACATCTTTGCAAAATACATTACGTAGCCAGATATTTGAGCTATATCTGATATCAGACACAATTCTCATAGCAGGCCATTACAGATGCCGTATATATAGTAAACCAGAGCCTTTTAGAGAAATTCCAAACACTTATTATTATGCCAGAAACTGGATTCTTAGTGGGAAATCGAGCCTCCCCAGGTAAGGCATCAGCTCAGCTCAGCAGAGGATGTTTACAGAGCTTGCTGGAGTGAGGCAAGATGGTCTGTGCTCATCTGTGCTAGACCTAGCTCCTGTAGTTGTGGTAGGACAAAACCAATATAGGATTTTAGCTTGTGAATAGACCAGCCTAGTTTGGCAGGTACTTTCTTTCCCTTTGTGAGTTTCACAAGTTCTGAATCCTGCAGATAAATCAGAATAAGACAGTAGTAGATAGCACAGGTAAGATTCAGCATGAGTTAGCAGATGTTCAGGAGAGATGTGCCTCTTTACTGCTGCCTACAGGTCATGTTATATAAAGTTTCTGTATTTAAGCAGGGGAGGAACCAGAAGAGGTCCAGGCTGGATCTGGCGAGAGAGTGGATTTGTTTTGGGTAGATGTCCACCAAGTAAAAGCTGACAAGTGACCTGGTCATCCCTGGTTATCCCTGGTTCCCAACAGAGAATCAGAGCTTTGAGACCACAGCTCAGCTCATCCTGCAGCAGATGTCAGGTACCTGCAGATGGGGTATCTGTGCTGCATTAAAGGATTGCTGAAGGGAGGACCTGGGCAAGGGAGCTGGAGCAGTGCAGTCATGAGGACAGTAATGCTGCTTTCCTGCCTTGCTGGATCCTCTGATGAGCTCTGATGGCCATTTGTGATTCTGCAAGGATCATTTTTCTGCATTTTCTGGCTATCTGAAGAAAGAGTTGTTGCAGCTTGGCCTGTGGCTGCGGTTCAGAGGGACCCCTAAGGCCATCTGTGCCTGGGTGGTTGCCATGCCCAGGTGTGTACTGTTTACAGCCTCCAGTGAGGCTTACAGAGGCCTTGAACTTGCATGAATATCCTCATGAGGGGGCAAAACTGTAGTCTCTGCTTGCAGCCTGATGGCTGCTGGTGCTTTGAAGGTAATGTGGAAGCAGCTTGGAGAAGCCAGGCTTTTCCTTGGGGTGCCATGAGCTTGCACAGCTGGACATATCCACAGGAGGAAGGTGATGGGTCTTGGCAATCCTAAGCTAATCGTCAGTGGTGTACTAATTGAAAGGTAGCAAGCCAAAGAGAGAGTCATGACCTGGATTCTTACCCTCATTGCATAGCAGTGATGAAGCTGTAATTTAGGGCTAAGTGCCCAGGGATTGAAGATGTTACAACTCATAGAGCTCTACCTGTTCCTGTTACCGCGATGCTCACCAGTCTGTCCTCTGGTACAGCAAGGAGTAAGAAGAAAAGCAGACTGTGAGCCTCGCTCCCCATGCACAGCCTTTCTTTTGGTGGGCCATAAATTAAGGGAAATTCTTGTGATACCTGTCATATGCAGCCTGACGCAGGGATGTTCACAGCTATGGACCTGGCTTCATATGGGGACATTTTTAATTGCATTTCATTCTTTAGAAATCAAATTGAAACTGAAGACTGGAAAGCAAATGGCACATACTGTCCTCCCAGCTTCAGGCAACTGAAAATATCCAGACCTCCAGAGGTGAGAGCTTTAAAGCTGTGGGCTATTTCAAACCAAATTTCTTCTTTTAAAAATTAGATGAATTAAACATAATGAATGATATTGAGTTGCATTTTCTCTTTCAGGTGTCTGAAATAGACAGCTTCATGCAGAAAAATTACCCAGTTCCCCTGTGAGTGATCTTTATTAGAAATCTAATACTGCCACTGCAGCCCTCTGTGCTCAGAGCTGGAGTGATTGACGGTGTCACGGCAGCTACACTGTGAACTGTGTGGGCTGTCTCGAAGGTTTGCTTCATATCACGGCACCAGTGCTCTCAAAAAAAAGCAAACCCATAGAGATGTAAATTAAAACTGTGTCAAACTGAGGTTTCTCTAGTGTTCTGCAGGCTGCAGGGAGGTGGCATTCAGGGGGAATCGGTACCACATGGGGGTGGGAGGGTATAGGACCTGCAAACATCAGGCTCTTGCGAAAGCTGGGCAAATGTACCATGCACACTCAAATACACTGTCAGTCTGTCACCAGTAACACACACTTCATGGGTGACAATTGGCCAATAACTCATCTCAGGGTGTTACATTTCTCAATCAAAGCCATAACAGGCAGCTCAATAAAGCAGTTTTTTGCTTTTTCTCTGGCTCAGGCTTTGAGTAACAAAACAGATAGATGTGGTTTTGGGCATCTAGGATTTAGTAAGCAATGTGGAAAATATATCAGTGCAGATTAAAAATGAGTAAAGAGTTGTAATACCAGGGGCCATTCCCCATCACACGTTGCTTGGCAGCAGGGCAGTTAAAGAGGTTCCTGCACTTGAAGGAATTTCATCCTTTCCAAGAGGCTTCTTCCCTCCCGACTGAGCTGGTTGGCTTATTTTGTGTCTCTGTGCCTTGGAAAGACCCATTAAATGATCCATTTTAAGACAACTGATTATATCTTTTGACAGAAAGAAATTCTGCCTTTATGAATGCTTTGTTCAACCAGGTCGCTTCACAGAGCTGCTCTGACCAGCACAGATGAGGCTGTGCTTCAAAGATGTGATAAATCTTGCTTGAGTGCTTCTAGCATGGACTGAAAAAACATGGTATCGGGTGCTCTTCTGGGCACTCTGCTTCTTCAGAAGCATTTGGAGAACCTGGAATGCATGAATTCACCCATCAGCTCTGTGCCAGCCTGAAGCTTTCATGTATCTGTCAGAGGGCTGCTAGTGTGAAAACAGATGCTGGGCTCTGTAAGCCATCATTTCTGGACATCTCTTCACTTGGAGTCTACAGCTCTAAGACACAACCATTACTATGTAATTATAGCAATCATGGGCCAAACCAAAGGTTTTTTGAGTGGTGAAGTGGATAGAAGGAAGAGGACAGACCTAAAGGAAGAGGACAGACCTGCAGTGCTTTCTTGAGCCAGGGGTGGTGCCTTTATATTTATTATTATTTATAATTTATTCTATGTTATTTATTAATCCTTGAAAAAATGTCTTTTTGGCTTTGTCTGGTCTTCCTTGGAGCTATGCAAAATCTCACCACCTGAAGTGTCTTGCAGCAAGGAGCTCCACAGCTTATGCATTGGATGAAGAAACCCCTCCCCACTGTTTTGAATCTACCATATAGTAAATTTAATAGAGCAACACTATCTGAGAAGCACTTGCCCTTCAACTTCACACCAAGGTCCTAATTTGGGACTATTTCTGGGGATTTCTTTGTAACAACAGTTGGGTTTCCTTTGAATGTTGTGGTGATTTCACATGTACTGTGGATTTTCACCTCCTCAGGGAATACTGCAGAAACTGAGCTTTTCAGCTTCTCCTGCTAACATTAATCTAGCATCTGCCCTAGCAGTAAGCCTTTTGGGAGTCATTATGTGCAGACTTCCATGTGATAAATGGTTATTTAGGATATCCTGACGTGACACGTGACTGCAGCCACCTCCTCCCAGGGCTGTAGGGCCCGCTGCCATCTCCGTCCCTCTGCTCTCTGCCACCTCCATCCCAGAGCGGGGCTGATCTGCAAAGGGCTCATTGGCACATCTGGAGTCCCAGGGCCCTTCTCCATCTTTGCTGGTTGTTTCCGATGCATTCACTCACTGCCCATCAGCTTTCGATGCCGAACAGGCTCTGCTGTAAGATCACATCTCCACGCACCCCACCCAGGATCTCCTTGGCTCCTGCCCACCGTGCTGCCTGGCCCAGCCTATGCGAAAGAGACTTCTCACTTCTGCTCCACCTTCAGGTTTTGTCTCTGCAAACACTCATGATACAGACTTATGGTTTTGGGAGCCTAGAATAAGGGAAAATCAGATTATTTTTGTACCTTGGCGATTGGCCATGCACTTAACAGACCTGAAGTGAATATTTTGCTTGTGATTTTCTGCACAGCAGGTTGATGTGGTGGGTGGAAACAGCACTTTTATGTCCCTGATTTGGAAACTTGCAGCTTAAATTGTGTGTGAGTGGCAGGTCTGAAGCAAAGAAGTCCTGGCTTGTTCAGCTCTCACTCATGAGGGGAGCAGAATTTTCTTGCTTCCAGTACTGAAAGAGAAGGAAAAAGAAATTATTTCCACAGCAGAGGGTGTAGAATTTGAAAACACTTTATTTTCTTGCCACAATTACATACATATACAACACTACATATACCTATATATTTAAATGAACCTTGGCTGGAGAGAGGAGTGGGTTGCTAATGTGAGCATAGGCTTTGCATCAAGGTGAGGCACTGAACAGGCTGGATTAAAACCAACCCCACTCACACTTGCTTATTGAATTATGGCTACAAAGAGAGGGTTTTCTCAAAAGCTTAAAGCAATCCTGTTCTCGTTGGAGGAGGCGTAAGGGATTTTGCGAGTGGATTCAATGGGAATAAGACCCAGCGCTGGCACTTGCAAGGGGATGATCTCTTCCTGCTCAAGGAGTCTGGTCAGAGAGACCCACAATGATGGTCATGAAAGGCAGCTCCTGGAAAGGGAGGGAAGCAACTGGGGCATCTCCTGCCTGAGCTGCCACTGGGGTGGGAAAAACCCAGTTGCTGAAGGATATAAGAAATGGAAGGAACAGGAGATGGGTCTTAAAACACTTTCTAGGACAAGAGCGGGGGCACCCTGCTATTTGGCATAAACCCTCTTTAAAAATGCATAATAATAATCGGCACATCACATTTCATAATGCTAATTCTGGTGGCTAACTGGGTAGAATTGAAAACATGGGCTGCAGCTGGATCACCCAAAGGCCTAGAAAAAAGTATGTTTAACTCCTTTGGAAGACCCAGATTGCACATTAGTGCTGTCTCTCCATCACCTCTCCTGTGACTTGCCTCCCCATGGACCACGCAGGAGGTCTCCTCAGCAGCAGCATGGGTGCTCACTGTGTGATTGGGAAAGTAAAAGTGCCAGGATCCCCGCATTCTCCTCCCCATCCCACTGTGCTGATGCTGCTGTACAGTTGCACTGCTTTTTGGCATTTTAAAAAAATTCTTCTGACAGTGGAAACAGCTGTAGCACAGGGACATTGTGGCATTGGGACTTCATGGCATTCAGGCTCCAAACCGTCCTGCAGCAGCATCAAGATCCCCATCTTTTTGAAGGGCTAACAGATGGCTTTGCAGAAGACCCAGGCACTGGGGTGAGGAATGATCTGCAGAGGTTGCTGCTGGAGTGAAGATAATGTTTAATACCTGTCAGGCTGGGGCTCTGGCAAGGCAGACCTGATTTTTATCCTGGCGTTTTAGCAGGCAAAACGGATGCCAAATTACAGTGCCTGAGAAAAACAGCAAAAATCCTGGGGTGAGGCTTACGTGACATTTGCTGCTCCTTAGTTAAAAATAGTATGTATAGGTACTAAGAACTGTTTCAAAAAGGCAGAAGTTTGGAGCAAGAGGTAATATCTTTTATTAGAGAAACAGATATAACTGGAAAAAATGGCCAAGCTCTTCTCACAGCTACATTGCTGCTGTACTGTGATTCATTTATTAATAAATATACTCTTACAATTTGAAAGGGTTTTGTTCAAGGCCCTCTGGAAATCGATTTGAATTGTGCCATAACTTGTGATGGTGGCTGCTGCCTTATAAATATACTCAGTGTTGACATTAGCCTTGCTCTTTAATTGAGGACTGACTTCTTTTAGCAGGAAGGTGTTTCATGTCTGATTATATATGTTCCTTTGCACTGAATGACACCTGCTGTCATAATAGCTTCCATTTTTATTGCATTGTAATACAAATTATCTCAAAAGGCCTCATAAATCACTGAAAGATTTGCAGAAGGGAACAAGATATTTTTAAAACCTTATATATGAAGTCTGTTTTCTGTCTTCTTTTAGAAAGTTGGGTTTTTTAAATTTCATTTGTTTTCTTGAAATTATTGGGAATATCAAAGCTTTTCTGTTTATTGCAGGGAAGCACTGTCTAATGAAATAATGGACATTGGGTGGCTTCTTTGCTTCTCAGCAATGAAAATGATGCCATCTGAAGTACTTGGAGGAAAGAGAGAGTCCCTCCCTCACCCTGCAAGTACAAATTTCAAAGAAGCTAAAAAAGAAATGAGTGCGGTAGGAAATACCTCCTCCCTCAGTCTGACCACCTTTCTCTTTCCTGGTCCCTTCAGTTTCCTGCTTGTTCACAGATCTTTCCAGATTGTAGAAGACTTTGATTTCCCTAGAAAAAGTGAGCAAAACCTTTTTTTTGCCTCCCATACGACTTTAATAACAAATCTGTCACACTCTGCCCAATGCATCATAAAGAAATGACACAAAAAAAAATTACAAGCCGTTCAGCAGATATTGGCAGTGCTGGCATGAATTCAATTTGCCCATGGGTGGACAACTGAGTAACATAAAAGCAGAGTTTATATATGCTTCTGACAATAGCTGAAGGCTCTCCTGGCACAGCCTGAAGGTTCATGACCCATAAATATTTCTCTCCTGGCAACTGCAATCTCAGCCTCCTGCTACAGTAGAACTTGTAAAAGCTGTAGACAGCCTATTGCTCTCCTGGGGCTTACAGGCTCCCCTTGCAGATTTTACAAGTATCAATCACAGACATTGTCTCCTAAGACTTACAGGTTACCAGCTGATCTCGTGTGTAGAAGTGCTCCAGCTTGCAGTGCTGGAGACTCTAAATGCTGGGAATTTTAATGGTTTCTGTGTATGGGATATGCAGGAAAATTACATTTTCATCCTTTAGAACTCAAAGTTTCTGTTTACAAGGCAAGGTTCTGACCTGAGTGTCACCAGGCACAGATTTTACCTACCCAGCAGGTGTTTTAGCTATGTTTTACACCTCTCAGAGAGGTTTCTGATAGAGCTGAGAGTGTTCTCAGGACTCTGGGAGGTGATCGGACATGTGCCCCGGCAACAGGCAGCTTCCCTTCTTAGTATGGGCACCAACACTCTTGTTTAATGGAAAATGGCAATATAAAGAAAACTTGGCGTTTTTATAGATCAATCCATTTTTTTCAGATTGGTTGGTGGAGCTTTTTAAACACCCATCTGTTGGGAAGGGAACAAACCCTTCAATATGGAGAGCTTGCTATGCCACATTATTTAGTGTCTTCCCTTTTGGGTCTGTTCCTTGCATTTGGTCGTGGCAGATTGAGGCTGCAGAGACATCTGTGACTTCAGTGTATTTATACATAAGAAATAAAAGTCTCTGAGCTCAATTTCTCCATATGCCTCTTTCAGCTTTCTATTATTGGAAGGCAAACATCTCGGATGGGTTGCCAGCTAGCTATAGTCAGGGCTGCCAATGGTCCTTATTTCATATTCTAGGTTGCAGATATTTTCAGGCTTGCCTTTTGGTATCTTTAGAATCTGCCTGGTTAAAAGAAGAAAAAAAGAAGTCATTATTTCACTACTGGCTTATAAGTATGAGTCATTAAATTTGATAAAACACATGGAAAGTGTTTCTCAGTAGGTCTCTGATTCACCTCTTGTCCCAGCTCCTTTCAAGGGAAGGCTGAGAACATTTTCATGCTTCTGACCTTAGAAAATGTGGCTCCTTCCTATGTTTGCCAGGAAGATAAATAAGATGCTTGTGTTCCCACCAACCTGCACTCCCAAAAGAAGTGTTCTGCTCCTATATGTGCAAAGAGGAAAATTAGAGTTTGGGCAGGGGAATCTGACACATGGGGAGACTGTCACAACTCATACCACCCATTCATATCCAAATGAAACCTGCTGCTCCTCTCACTCCCTCTCAGGAGAGAAGTCACCATGTAGCCACAGAAGCAATGGCTCCCAAAAGGAAAAGCAACAAAATAACAATAATTTAAAATATACTTGAAGATTTTATGGAAAATAATTAACTCAAGTGCATCTACTGCCTTACCAGCAAATCATAGGGCTTTACTGGCAGAATAAGGACACTGTCCCAGCTCTCGCCTCGGCCTTTACGTTCTCCAAAAACTGAACCCACACAGAAAGGCGTGATAAGGAATATACCCCTTCACTTCCCTCAGGTCAGGTGCCATCAGACACATGACACAAACACTGGTCCCTCAGTGGCAGGATGAATTCTATTAAAATGATCCTTTTAAAACCAGGCAGCATTTCAAAGCTCCTCTGTATCTGGCTTAGGTTCAGCTCATGTGCTGAGAGGCTGAGCTCTCAGGATGGCCTGGATTTGATCTCCCCGTGCTGCAGGAGGGCACGGCCAAGCACCATATGAAAGCCAGGCATTAGGATGCTGCTTGCCACCTCTCTCCTCCCTATCCCCACCAGAGGTGCCTGGCAGGGCTTGGGTAAGGGTTAAATGAGCTTCTCCCTGCCTGAGAAAGCATCTCCTTGCTGAGGTAATAAATCACTCTCTTGCAGTGACATTAATGCACAGAAAATGCACTACTTGTGGGTATAGATGGTAAATACTGATTATGTGATAACTGTGCTACAAGAATGCTTAAAGGAGCAATTTGAGATGAGGCTTGTCCCTGTGGCAGGTGCTGTGGCATCTCACCATACCCATGGGGCTCACAGGGTAAAACAGGCAGCAAAGGGGGAACAGTATCATTTCCATTTTAACAGCAATGCTAATGCACCGTCTTGCCCAAGGTCAGCTGGGAAATTAAAGAGCATTGATGGATTAAAAAAAGGCAATGAGCTGATTTTGTGATGAAAATGTTTGCTCTCTGGAGCTAGATACCACTGAGACTTTCCAACCGTCAGTGCTCACGCGTGATCCATGTTTGCCTCTGTATCTCCAGATCACCATCTCCATCTCCTCTTTCTGTTTAAAATGTCAGCTGCTCCACTCCTTTTACTTCCAGTGTAAATCTGATAGGAAATTATGCATCAAGCTCATTAGAAGCATTCTGGTTTCTTCCCGGACACCTGCGAAATGTCCCAGCAGGAGCAGAGAGTTTTCTGCAGAGATGCATGGAAAGGGGGAGTCATTTCCAGGAAAGAGCATCCATAAGTAAACACAAGCCTAATAGAGGTGCTGTGCTGGATGTGTCCCATCAGAGAAGGTGGTTGCAAAATAGGTGGAAGTGGCTCAGATCCTCTGGACCCCCTTGCTGGGGGACCAAAAGCAACTCTTATCCAATGCTATTATGTACTCCCATGTCTCTGGAGCCAGCGGTTGTGTGAAATGCAGAGCTATGGGGCACTGGCCCCAGCCTGCTGCTGAAATGTGAGATACTGTGTACTGCCTAAGACAGGTTGTTGACTTCTGAAAAATCTCTGAAGAAATGACTGGTTCAAAAAAACCCAAAGCATCAAACTCCTGTAATCTTTGGGTTTTGAATCTGGCCCCCATCAAATACTGTCAGTGGCTCCTGACTTTTATAGAGGGTTTATGCACTGCTTTGGACCCAGGACCACTGCTGGAATGTGGTGGATCTGCAGTGCTATGTCCATAGTCTTTTGTATATCTCAATACAAATATAGATGTAATGCTGAGTTGCACAGAACCTCATTGTGTCTGTTTCTCTTTAGCCTTGAAATATATGCAGACAATTGCTTTGTTAGTTAAGACTGAGCTGATACAGCAGGAGCAGATTCGATGCTCTTTCACAGTCCTGTTGGGCGTGCTGAACCCTCTTCTTAACCCTGGACAATGAAGGAGGTGATGGACTTCGTGGTCTGCAGAAGAGTCCCTGGGCTCCCATGTGCAGGCTTCTGCACTGATCAGTGAAGTAGTGTTATACTTGCCCTGAATGCGTGCATCCTTCGGGTTTAGGGTATTATCAGGCATAGCCTGCACCTCTCAGTCCTTCTTCATGTGCTATTAAACTTTGCATGGAAGTTCAGCACTTCAAGACTTGCCACAGCTGATGCTTGAGTAGGCCGCCTGTGCCACATAGTTTATCTGCAAAGTGTCCAGCTTTTTGGGTTCTGCTGCACAGGGAAGAGCTGAAAAGTCCCATATGCCAGAAAAGCCTACACAGGTTATAATGCTAATGCAGATAATTAATACAAGCCCTTACCTTAATAGTGCTTCATAATGAAAATGTCTTACTGTGTGTACTAACAGCATCTAATAGCAGTAAATTAATAACATCTGGGTTTTTAATAGTAGACTACGGACATCTCATTTATAAGCTGAAAATAGCTCATGCCCTGTTGCTGTGGAACATCTACTGTCCACACATGTCAGAGGCTGAGTGGGATATATTTATTTTTTAGTTCTTTATCCTTGCTGGAGGCATGAGCAAACACAATGAGCCTCCTAATACATTTAGCAACGGCCAGATGGTGTAATAGACCAAGGCCACGTATCCTGTAAAGCAGAACAATTTAAATGAAAAAAGGGTGGAAAAAATACCAAAAAAGCAAAGATGTCATGTTTTGGTCTACTGAAGAGGAATGTACTCCTGGAATGGCTTATCAGGCTTTTCTCTTTGAATTCAGGATTGCTGCACTTGTCCTCTCAGGTGCAAATGCACTGGGCTGCAGAAGGCAGCACATATCCTGAGCATAATTTTTTGACATTGCTTTTGAAATGCAGAAGGCAAAGAAGCCTGGTGTGGCACTGGAGGTGCTCTGCCTCTGCGCAGTGCTGGTGGACTCCGGTCTGCAGGACATGACTTGACCCACTCTTCTCCAGGACATGGATGGATTCTCCTCCTCAGCAGATGTCACCCAATTTCATCACAGTTCAAAGACACATGTGAGAGATCTGTTTGATGAGATGTCTGCAGGACCTCAGGACCAAGGCCCAGCTGGACCATGGGGAATGCCCTTCTACCCCTCAAATGCACTGTTTCTGGGGGGTAAAAATTGCTCCAGCTCTGGCCAGTCTCTGTGCCCCTATCCTTCCTATGGAAACCATGGTGGATGGATGGATTGGCTTGGTCAGGTAGAGGCCAGATTATAATGGAGGGATTGTCAAGACCCAGCAGACTGGAAACATTTCTAATCTCCCATTTTAGAAATAGTGCAATGATGTCCAGCAGTCTCTCCCCTACTTTAGAAAATAGGTCTCAGTGAAAGATGGTGCTGAGCTGGTTTTGAGATGATGCAGCTCCATCTGGACCTGAGATGAAAGCCTGTCCTGCACCCCTTCAGAGACCAGCCTGAGCCTTCTGGTGGACTGCCCCTGGTGCAGATGTGCTCTCTGCCGCTGCTGGTCACCATCAGGGAAACTCCCCGAGATGACCAGGACTATGGTAATACTACCTGCCAGACATGATGACAGGTCCATTGCTGTCAGGATAGACATTGAAATCATCCAACCTTGCCTACTTTTTCTCAGCCATCTCCCATAGAGATCTGAAGATCTGCCGTGTTGCAGGATTATCCCAAGGCTAACTCTCTTGCACTGGTATAACCTGGACAAGTCAGTCAGACACAGCCATCAGCAGCCCAGAGTCTACCTCAAGCTAAAGCTACAGTTTCATTTTGCTTTTGAAACATTTCTGTAGCTGCAGCCACTGCTTTAGGTGAATTACCAGCTGGGACAAAATGCACAATTAAATATTTCCCAGCTGTGGCATGCCACTATTATACTGTCTGTAATGCTCAGTAGTTGTGACTAACGCCTTGCTCACAGAAGGCAGATTCAAGATTTACAGCAAGAAGCAAAAGGTAACAGCCCAGTGGAAGCTGTGCAGCCAAATCTGCAATACATATAAGGATGTGTTATTGTACTGTATATGATTTTTCCACTTTGTTTGGGCAGAGGAGAAAGCTTTCTTAAGCTTTCTTAACTTGTCAAACTTGTAATAGGCTGACAAGAACATAGCTTTCTTTGCAGTATGTGGGATCAGTAGAGGAATATGTGTTATAATGACCTTGAAAGAAAACAGTGGCTTCTGGCTGCTGGGTCAGACAGTACGGTAGCGTACCAGAAATAATCAAGGGACTCATTCTCCAGCTAATTAAAGACTTGAAAATATAATTTCATGTTGTGATTGTTTGCAATTAGTCACAGATGCTACTGATCACTTGCTGTGCCATTATTTTTCCATGAATATACTAAGAAATGCATTTTAAAGTAAAATCAGCCAATGATCTAGAATTTAAGGTTAAATCTGACACAACTCCAGCTTTCATGTGTTTTATCAAGAATTATTAGCTAAAGAAAATAATTGTGAATTTCTTCAGTATAGCTAGCATGTTATATATGCATATGTTATCTGGTTTTTGCACTGCTAAATGCAGATATCCTCAGCTTAGCTTTAGGCTTCCTTCATAGGCAGCTGGGAGAAGTAGAAAACTTGCCTGATCACCTTCAGATGTCTGCCTTGGGAGAAAATTAATCATAACATCAAAGAAAAAGTTCACAATTTCTCTTCATTTTTCTGTACATAGGGAACGTGGTGTGCCTGCCTCAGATGTAGAGGTGTATGTCGCATACAGCTAAATGTGAGATGAATCTGGGGAAGTGTGTTACCGTCATGGTTTGAATTTGGTGGAATTCCCTATACTGATTTACACCACTGGAGAAATCTCCCAGCAGACATGTTTAATGGAGAGCCTAGCACCTATGGGAGCAAACATAGCAGGGTATGACTTCATACAGGGCTGGGGCATGTGATGGGCATTAAGTTGCTCAGCCTGACTTGCTCCTGAGGGCACCAAGGCAGGACAGCAAGGCTGTAGCAAAGCATGCTGCTGGGAACAAATCTTAACCTAAGAGGAGCACACATTTACGTGGGGAGTCACCTCACCCAACTCAAGGTCTAAGCCTGTGGCCTATGTCTAAGCTAGTCGCGCTGATGACTTTCTAAAGCCAGTGAAGACGAACACGCACTTCCAGGAGGGATTGGGTTTATCCCAAGAGAAGTGGGAAGAGACTCCGTTGATGATGCCTATTGGTCTCCAGTGGAGACACCAAGGCAGCCCAGAGCCAGCATCCAGGTGTGTGGGATGAGGTGAAGCAATTCAGATATTTGCAGGTGAGTTGGCAATTTCACAAGAATTTTGAGAGCAATTTTGAAAGTAAGTTCCTAAAATAATCTGTCATGCTGAGTCCAACCCCTTCTCCTTTTATTAAGCTACTGATGTAGCTGAAAAGGAGTTAAATAGAGGAGACCATTGTCCTGGTTGAATGGAACAGCCCAGCCTGGGCATGTTACAGCACGGTGCCATTGCCATTCCCCTTGCCTCTCCCGTCCTCTTTTGTTGGCAGGCTATGGCCAGCCCTCAAGCTCTGTGTGCTGCTTCCATCGGTAGCAGGACAAGGCACTGCCGGTAAACACACTTTCTGTGTGCAGTGAACACATTTCTTTTTATTCTTAAAACAAATAAAGATGTTATGGATAAAGTATTTCACTACATAGCTTCCTGACTGATAAAATTTCATCCCTAAGCTTGATAGCACAGGTCCCTGCAGAATTGGCTTGCCACAGAAACTCAATAATGAAAAACATAATATTAGATCATCGTTGCAGGGGATGAAACCCTCCATCTGGAGGGGAAAGACTGGATGGTCTCTGTGGGTTTTTCATAACTAACTTTTCAGTTTGATTGTACAATGTGTCTCTAGACACTGGTTTGCCATCATTACTTAACATTATAGAATGAACTGCCTGTATTTGCATTTAGGTCTTTCGGTTTAAAGAAATAGGTAGGTATACAAAAGAATGAAGTAGGATCCAGAGCAGCCGTGTATCCTACACATGAATCAAGGGCACTTTTCTGTCCTTCCACCTTAAAAAAAATCCCCATGAATCTAGAGATTATGGTAGACTGTATCTATCTTTAAATTAAAAAAAAATTACCATATTCTTTACTTTCTGCACTTTTACATCAAGGATTATTCATCTCTACTTTATTTAAAACAAGTTATGTATGTTCTGTGTGCTTCCACCAAGATGTTAATGTGACAATCACCTGAACAAAATGTGGCTCTTCTAATGTTATTGTGATGGCCGACCTTGGGGAGAAATGTCATTATCCTCTATGTACCAGCTGAGTGGGCATTTTTCTCTTGGGTTGATTGTCTTGATATTTTCCAGTAGTAGTTTCCTAGATTAATGGCAGTGTCTTGGATGCAGAGGGACTGCTGGAGCAGGGTTATATTAATGAATGATATCATAGGTAGTGCTTAAAAGCCTTCAGGATACAAATTGTTGGTAGCAACCAGAACAAATTGGGTGTCCTGAAGAGTAACATTCCTGTGGGCTCTGACTGATGGTCTAAGGAAATAGATTGGGAAAACTGGGGCCAAGCAAATATCTTGCTTTTGATCATGTTTTCCTTCAGGTAGAAAACATCAGAGCACGGTGCTAATGCAGCGCTTCTGCTCCTGGCACCTCAACTAGTTTGGATGGGATCAATACCAGTATCTTCCCACCTCACCCCATTTTGCACTGTCACATAACCACAGAGCTGTACTTAGGCCTCAGCAGAAACACAGGTTTTTAGATGTTTCTGGTCCTTTCACAACCACTGCTTCTGCTGCACTGCTCTGGGAGTTATTCCTGGTGATGCTGGCCAACAACCTAGTGGGTTTGCCCAGGCTGCTGCATGCAGCAGTGCAAAGCCTTGGCAGTGAGGAGGGAACATCTGTCTGGAGGTTACACATCACACCAGTCCTCATGAGCTGACTGTGGAAAGGTGAAGTAGCGAAGGGGAAATACTCCATGAGGATGCAATGTTCATCTGAACCTCCAGCACGAGCCCACCACTTCCTGCTAGTTCAAGAAAGTGCAAATATTTGCCTAAGCACTAAGGACTATGACATGTATGTTTGCAAAAGTATTGGCTACTGAACTTGAGCAATTGCCAACATTTTGAAAATCTGTTTTGCAGACTGGTTTCACTCCACTGATGCCAACCTTGCACAGCCTGTGGGTCACTGCCCAGAACAAGTGAGCCTGCGCTTGCCAGGCTGGTGAGACGAACAGAGTGGTGGCTCCAATGATGATTTGTCTGAGCTGTGAGCCACTGGAACAGCCATCTGCTCCAGGCATGGCCCGTGGTGGGGCAGAGAAAGGCTACAGTGGAGGAAGAGAGTAGAGGCAGTGAGGAGGGAAAAATACAGCAAAGGGGAGCAAGACAAAGCACACTGGGATATATGGGGGGAATCACAGAAGGAAGAGTGGGGTAAAACAAAATAGCTTACAGGGAGCCATGGAGAGGACGCAGAAGCCCATGTGGACATATACAGGGCAATTAACTGAGCATAACGTTAAATCTCAGTCTTCAGTGTTTTCACCATTTTTGTGTGTTGTGCATCACTGCTGGACTCCAGGGATGGTACCAGTGTTGTTTTACTGTCCCAGAGGGCATTTTACTTTCTGAATTCCTCTCTTCTACCTCCAGATTTTTAGTAGGCCAAGTATCATTGTTGATTAATGAGAGGAATGGAAGGTGGAGAACTTTTATGGCCTGTTAACCTTAACGAGGGCAATAACTAAGTGGTAAGTCTGTGCATATTCTTCCGTGGAAGTGAGTGCTTGAAAGCTGCTCGATATTTCACATATGGCAGAGATGACCTCTTGAGCAGCATTAACATGAAATAGCTCCAACACACCTGGGTCAGGAATAAATCTGCACACAGCAACATCCAGTACAGGCTTGCTAACCCGAACACACACTGACTGGTTGTAGGAGGAAAGATGAACCAGAGACACTGTCAGTTATTTAAGTAAAAAATTGTCCCTGATTGGTTAAACCCCTTTACTTAAAATGCCAGCCATGTGCAATACATGATAACAATCAACTCTGAGGCATATTATTAGCAATATCCATGTGCTGTTTCACACTACTGTGAGAACTCTTTGTTTAATAGGTGTCGAATGGCCATAGATGTTGGCATCATTTTAGTAATGCATATTCTATCTGCTTGCATGGGATAACATATTTTTAAGATTACCCTATAGCATTTGTGGCAGGAGTTGTGATGTGTTATTAGGATGGAAATAAAACCCTGAAAAAAACCCATACTTTGCATTCCATGTGTGCTCCTATGAGCTCTGCTAGATTTTTAGACACATATAAAGGCAGTTTTTGCTTTTGCATTTACATGGTTCTTGATTTCCATCAAAGGCATGAGCTTTATCTCCTATTGAAGACATGATCTAATTTACCCTGTAGGAAGGAGGAAAATATGAATATCCCCAAATTCTAGTAGGAATTTGGCATAGGAAGAATAAGCAACAGCGCAGCTGAATGTTAACCATGAGCCATGTTCAGTCTTTCAGCTGGCTTGTGAAGCTCAAACCATCCTCCCTGCTCTTGCCTAGCTGCACCCCACAAGCAATGGGGTGACCCAGATGCCTCTAGGGATGGCTCATGGTGCTGCATCACAAGGCTACATTCCTTCCCCCAGAGCCAGGGTGCATCCTATGCCTGCACCCCTGGCACCAGAGCCCAGGTGCCTTTCTCAAGCCACTGAGCCCCCATTCCCTCACCCAGACTCAAAGGATCTGCCCTCTTAAATGCCTGCCCATGTAGGTAGAGATGTCTTGTCATCTGTCTTCTCTGGAAGGCCATCTCTCTGTAAGAAATTTTGGGATTAATTTCCAGTGTTACATGAGATGATGAGCAGTATAATCTGAGGTAGATCCTGCTGTTTGATGAGCTTTCTACTACATGCAGTTAAATAAGTTTACTCTATGTAGTTAAATATGTTAAATAGTTTATAACACCTTGTTAACTTTCTTTCCAGTTCATGCTGTGACACTCAGAAGACATGACATGCTGCACATTCAGAGGTCAGCTTAAAACCAATGAGGAATCAGAGTAATGGTGAAAATAACACAAAGAAAATCATCCTCGTTATACGTTTGTGCATCTGATCCCCTTCAGACACTGTATAATGTTGCTGACATGTCCCTAGGATTTTAGAAGCACAAGTTGTCCTGATCTGCCTTGTAAATCTTGAAGCCTCTGTTCTCTTCAAGGTGTTCCCACGAGCCAGATATGCCTTGCTCAATCAGTATGTGAGCTGCTTTCCTGCACCATGGCCATCTGTTTCCTAATGATTATGTCTAGCCTGGGTTAATCTGCTCTTTTAGGGTATGTCATGATGGGAAATCACAGTATGAACACTGGCTTCTCAAAGATGGTTTCCTGGCTACTGTAGCTGATGGCCAGATCCACAGAGTCTGCGCTATCTGCCTGCCAGGGGATCTTAAAACAAGGGTCTGAAGTTCCTTTTACATCCTGTGCTGCAGGGACCTGCACTACTTTAGTTGTGCTAGGAGAGAAGAAATTGCACCCCCCCACCTTTCCTCAATCTGCAGATCCAGACCTGTTGATGCTCTGAAGCACAACACCTCCCTATTTCTGAGTTTAGGGGAAAATTGATATCTAGGTGCCAAATTTGCTTTTACTCAGAAGTCCTTCTTTAACCATCCTTTTTACCTGCTGCTGCTGAATCACGGTGGGATGGAGACATGTTGTCACTCCCTGCTCAGGTGGTTCCCGTTCCCCACAGGGTATAGCACAGCTGGAATGGTGCTTTACCCTCATGCTGTCTTCTGAGGCTGTCTTCAGAACCACCCACTTTGCAAGCAGCTGAGAAGCAGCTTGTCACCTTGCTGTAACCTGCATAGCACCAGGTGCTCAAGGACTGCAGAGTCATGCCTTAAATTAAGATGATTTGCTTTCATATAAAATATCACCAAACTGGAGGGCATAAACCAGAGCAAGTCATCGTAATAGAGTTTGCTTTTGGGAAAACCTAGCATAAGAAGAAGAGGGTGAATTGGCCAAGCCTTGGGTAGAGCCAGGTCAGCACATCTGTTTTGGTTTTGTTTTGTTGTGTTTTTTTTTCTCTAAAAATACCTGCTTCTGGAGTACAGCACAGTCCATGGAAAAACTGAAGTACACCAGTAACACACCCTGCACCTCCCAATCACCCTGACATTTCAGCTGCCAACCCCACTGGGTGTTGAACTCCCCTTTGCTAACTTCCATGAGCAGGTTCAGTAAAACTCTTGGGACTACTTCAGAGAAGGCTGAGCAGAATTTGGTGTGCAGGAAGTTTTCCAAGCAAGGAGCATTCAAGCATGATGATCCAAACCCATTTACTTTTTTTTTTTAATTGAGAGACCTTTTGGGCCTATGCGATGCTGCCTGCCATCAGTGTTATTTCTTATGGATACTCTTGCTCTCTCTTTAAGGTCATCCTTACTTTACTCGGTAAGTCTTAGTCTGTTTCCCCCTTTGAAAGAGGAATACAGCAAAGTACCTGAGAGAGCTTTCAAGAGAGCTTTTGCTACATCTAGTGGCAGAGCCTTTGAAGTGCCTGAAAAGAAAAGCAGTTTAGCAAGAAGCCCATCGCCATTTAAAACTCTTCTGGTAATGAAACCTGATGTGCTTTCATATTGCTGGCTGTTTACTTTTGTCTTTCGTTGCAAAGCTCTAATACTATTGCCTGGTCGACCCACAGAGCTATCATCATTCCCAGTGCAGGGCCTGTATCATCCAAGAGTAGTGAGAATTCACACAAATCGCAGGAGGTTTTGCACCAACCCTGTCCAACATTTGAGCAACTGCCTACAGCCCACTATGGGTGGTGGAGTGTCCCCCGAGGGGGAAATGGGGAAGAACATAAGCATGTTCTTCATCCATGTTTACAGCGGGTATGCTTGTTCAGGAGGTAGATGCCTGGTTTTCTGTTGTTTCCATCCTTTTTGTAAGGTGAAGTAAGGAGCCCACATGTCAGGGACTGAGAGCCATGTGGGACTTGCTGAGGGAGTGAAGATGTAGGGTCAAATCCCATGAGGCTTGGATGCTGAATGCTCGTGGGTGAGAAGCTGTAGGAACAGAAGCTACTCTTTACCAGCACCAGAGTAGTCTGTTTTCTGAGGGACCATTTAACTCGCTCACAGTTGTAGGAAAGCTTTGCTTAATTCCAGCGGTAATTGGACACAGCCACGGCAGAAATACGCATCCTCCTGATCCGGATGGGAGCAGGCTCGGCTGCTATTGCCCATATAACAAGACCTGTGAACAAAAACACTGGGATTGTAATGGTAACATAGACAGAATAACGCAAACCAGAACTAATCACGAACCTACTGAAAAAAATCAGCACTGATGCTTGCAGGGCTGTTGATTCAGATCTAAAAAATATGTATAAAAATCACATTGTATTAAAAAAGTGGCATCAAACCTTATTAACCTGCTTTTTATCCAGAGGAGTAGTGTCTTACACTGGGCACCAGGTCTTTGTGCTGGGAAAGTGAGGGCAACTTGCTTACCCAGCTTTACCGGAGGGCTGTGGCAAGCAGCTGCTTTTTTCTGCTCGCTTAAGAGCTGGGGGAAAGCCAGGGGGCACAGAAAAGCCTGGAGGATGAGGGAGGGATACTTGTGAAAATTGAGGAAAAGGCAGCACTGAATGTGGAATTGGTGCGTGCAGACAGGTTTCCCTTTGGACACCATTGTCCAGGTGTCTTGGTGGTGGGTACTCCCCATGTGCGGCAGAACAGTGATTGCACTTTGCTGTGAAGAGGACGCCTTCCTAGTTATGGAAAGAAAAAAGCACTTTTAGACACAGCATCCTGCAAAGGGCAAAAAACAGCTCACTGCCCCTGAAGGGAGCCTGAAGGGAACTCAGCCACAGTCAGAGGTTGAAGATCTCCTGTTCTGTGAGCAGCATTCAGCTGCACAAGCAAAATTATGGCAGGTTTAAAGGCATGATGGTGAACCTGGTAGCAGATATTGCATATCAATTTGAAAGGTGTACACAGAATGAGAGAGGGAAAACCTAAGACCTTGGGGGACAGTTGAGCCTGAAATATCAGAAATAAGCTACGGCACAAAAACATACTGGGCATACACCATTCACACCTTTGGACTTTTACAGTAGCATGTGCAAGAACATTAGAAAATGCTCAAGGAGGATGAGCTGTGTATTAGCTTGGAGATGGTATGGGTGAGAGGGCATTTCCATCTTAAGGTGTTACTAGCTTTTGTGAACTAGCAGGAAAATAAGAAACAATTTCACCTTCAACAGTTCATACTTGAACTATTGTTTCAGTTCACAAAAATCCTTGAAGGAAGCAATATCCATCCCTGCTATTAACCGCTGGTGTGAAACCACAGGAGCAGAAACAGATCTATAACTTCCTTGAGCTACGGGTTATGATTTGAGAAGGTAAGGTTTCTAGCATTAGGAATTATTTCTACATGGCAAGCTTGATCTGTTCCCATAATATATGGTGAGAATCACTGCATGGCTCTCAGAGCTGTTCGATCAGCCCCATGCTGAGCAGCCTCTCTGATGCCTGACGTTCACCCTGGTGCAGAGAAATTGCCTGGAGATAACACACTGTCCATGTACTCTGAGGAGCATTACAACTGTGTTTTTAGAAGCAAACAAAAGAGCTCAATAGCTCTCACAAGCAAAAAAATGTTTTGAAAGGAAAACAAACAAAACGGGGAGTTAAAAATTATGAGTTTTTTCCCATATATTTTGAGCCTGTTTCTTTTAGGTACATAAAAATTGTCACAAGCTGCATTTTTTAACGACATTTTGTGCTTCATTTCTATGCATGAAATATGAGGAGCAGATGCCTATCCTTTGGAAACTGAACCTATTTTTGCTCTGCAGATGTCAATCACCATTTCAAAAAATGTCACTCCAATTCACATGTCTCTGCTCTGTACTGTGGCCGATGGCCACATGTGGAAAAAGATAACTAGTTTCTCAAGGCTCCTGATTAGCACTGAAGGTTACACTTATCTGACTTATAAAGGCTTCCCAGCTTCTCCCCTGAGCACACGAGCAGCTTCCCAAACTCCTTCAATTACCAATCTCTGTGCATCACTCCTGGCCAGGCGGGAGCTCCAGCCCTGAGCAGCAGGCAGCACTTCTCACCTCTGCCTGCTCCAAACCTCAAAGCAAGCCTGGATAACCTGGAGGTAAAACAACAACGGGCTGAGCAGGAAGAAAGGAGAAATTTCAGGGCAAGGAGAAAGCCTTTTGTTCACTTGTTCCACTCACAAGTTGCAAATTCTTGGCTATCTGGGTGCTGAGACTCTTCTATGCTTGCCAAGGGATTTACCAAGTATGCAGGGGATGATTAGGAAAAGTCTTCTTTTTACTCAAAACATTGTTCACTTGTTTCAGTGGCCATTTGAATGTAATTAAAATCTTTATCAGAAAGGCATAGGCATAAAGCAAATGGAAATAATAGCAGTTTATGAAGTGGCAGGAAGTGGATTTATTCAGGTTTCCTTTCTAAAAGTTAGGATCAAGTAGAAAATAAGAGAATACAGAGGTTATGTACTTTTCAGTTACATTAAAATCTATGAAGGTAAAACACCGCTTTTTAGGATGCAGAAGAGGGATAGTACCCACTCATTGCACCTCTGCCTTCAGCACTTTTCACTAGAAGTAAGTTCATCTATTATTTAATCATAGAATCACAGAATGGGTTGGAAGGGACCTTAAAGATCATCTAGTCCATCACTTCTGGTCCAACTGCAGGATCCCAGGGACAGACTGACATTGTAGCATTTCCTAACTTCTGAGGATTTGGTGCTTCAACCTTAGCTGTCTTTCTAGCATAAACTTTCTTAAACATAACATGAGATAATTTTAATGACTGTGACTCTCCTCCAAAGGCATATCTAATACTAACCACTCTGTAGGTGCACACGAGGCCACAAGGACTGACTCGGCAGAAGTCCAGGAGGAGCTGGGCTCCGATGCAGGCTGAGGACAGGCATTTCCCAAGTTGCGTATATTCTTTACGCCAACATGGTAGAGCATCACCTTGTGTCTCAGGCAGCCAGCTATTCCTCCTACTGGTTTTGTATGTAGCAATAGAGCCACATGGCCCCATCCTCTAGGCAGTGTCATCATCTGGAGACACTGTCCTGGGTACAAAGTATGAAGGAAGATGATCACTGTAAGGAAATCAGAAGGAACCAATATATCTACGAAACATGTTAAGAGAGAAATCTGTCTCTGCTCCTGTTTAAACTGCATAACCCATATGGTAAATCTACCTTTTTTAATATGAGAGGATTTTTTTCTTAATTACGTCTGCCAATGTTTTTGCTTATTAACAATGTTACTTACCTCAGAGCTTGGGTTATTCTTATCAGTCTTATATTCTGCAGTTGGTACATTTCTTGACTATCATTATTAGCATTTTTATTTCAAAATCCTTCAGAATAATCTGAGATGCAGGGAAAGGCATCTGGCATTCCCTTATTTCCCCTGAGGATTGTTCTGGATTGCTCATTATTGTTTTAATTGCTATTTTATAGTTGTGTATTTCTAGATGGCTTCTTACAGACCTATTCCCATATCATGAACTTATTCTTATAGACAATCCAGACACAGTGGTGCAGCACAGACTGAGTCTGCTCAAAGGTTTATTACTGTGATTAGGAGATGGAGAAATAACACGGAGGTTTATACATACGCAAAGCCTTAATAGTTAAACAGGCTTTTCCAAGAGCAGTGGCACTAAGAAAGGCTGGTTTTCCTGGAGGAAGCTCCTTCACAGCCACCCCAGGTCGTCTCCCAGCTCCCACATCACGCTCTCCACATTGCAGCCCTCCTTTACGTCCTGCCCACACAGCAGCAGGAGCTGGAGATGGTGCGAGGCAACTTCTCTGCAAATCTAAGTCTGTGAGATTTAGACCTTTGAGGTCTGTATCACTATTGAGTTTGACTCAAATAGGCTGGAGGTATCGAATGGCTGCATGGAGGTCACAACCCACCTAAAGTCAATTGTCCGAGCCCTAGGTTCTCTCATCAGCGAAGAGGAAGAAAGAGAAACATCTAGATTCCCACTCCATGTCATGGCCAGCGTCCTTGATTGTCTTTCAGATGGCTGCAATTTGCTGAAGCGACTCATAGATGAAATGCATGAATATCCAGAGCGCTCTTCCTCTCTGCAATTTGACTTTTTCCCCAGCCTGACTGCATGCCTGGGAACAGAGAGGAATTTGTCAGCATGAAGATATGTCTTTCAGAGTTAGTGCTTGGATCATAAAAAGGGTTGGTTGATGGAATAAAGGTCTGCCATACCAGTTTGTTACTAATTATTTCTCAAGGTATCGGTTTGAATCAACATCAGAAGTTTTTAGAAGGCTTTTCATGTCTTTTAAATCCATCTGTTCCCCATGCTCCAGGAATCGTTTCTGTGGTTTGAGCCTCCATTTTTTCCTACAACGACAGATTTTTTCCCTTCTGGTGTGGGGCCTCTCTCTTCCAAGCAGTCTTTCTGACAGGGAAACAAATATCAGAAGGAATACTGATGTTTTGTCTTCACTCTCCAGACCATTGAAAATGAGCCAAACACTCTCCACCCATTTCCTTCCATTTCTTGGTTCCTTTCATTTTTAGCCCTTCAGCTTAGTTGACCTATGCCAGTCCCACTGGCTCCAAAAAGCTGATGAGAAATGAAGCTGCATGGCAGCCCTGAAGAACTTTGACAGGACTGCAAAGTGGTTTCAGGATTGAAACAGCAGCAGCTGCTTCGGGTCAGGAGCTGCACTGGCTGAGGAAGAGGAGAGTTTATTTTACGCCTCCACAGTGGCTCCAGCAAGTTCAATTTTCCAGTCTAGGACTGTTCAAAGCCGATCAACAACTAAACCCCACCTCCACAGTGGCTTTATCCATCAGCACAATGTCTAGACTGTGAAACACTGTTTCCCTGTAGAAACACTTCTTAATCTTATGGAAATACTGTCAGGGAAAATTTATGTCTGAGAGATGTATTTGGTATCAGTGAACTGAACTTGATGGTGTTGATATATGGAAGTTAAGCATTTGTCCAGAAAGGTGATAGTAGCTTTATTTGTTTGCCAGATAGAAAAATCAAAGTTGTGATATTTCCTATGCATGGTTGAGTGTGAACAGTAGGGATGTTGAACAGAATTATTACTTTTTAAATGGCAAAGTGAAAGGTTAAATTATTATTTTTTTAAAATAACAAAGCAGAAGGTAATTTATGATAAAATGTGGTTTTGATAAAGTGATAGCAAATGTTAGAAAAAAGTACAGCTTAATATATCAACCACGGTAGTTAAGGAATGCCTGGAAATGAGTACGCAAGGTGCAGGGAACAGGATCCAAAAGGGGTGATGGGGTCTAAAAGTAGTTTGTTGAATGTCTCCCTTGGGGGATGTTCCTGAGTGCTCCACCAGCTGCCTTCTGCCAGGTACCTTCAGGCAGACAGGACTGCCCTGGATTTAGCACCAAGAAGGGTCCATCCCTCAGTCCTTCCATAGCTGCCCCTGCGTGGGAATTAGCACAAGTGTTTCCAAGGCATTTTCATTCTCTTGGGTAGAAAACTGGCTGGATGGTC
>NW_010209751.1:0-1146 GCF_000695765.1 Mesitornis unicolor | reverse complement strand
TACTAGAGGGGGGAGACTCTCCTTAGCTCTCATTTTGTTGTCAATGTATTTGTAGAAACCTTTTTTGTTGTCTTTAACGGCACTAGCCAGATTAGGTTCCAGCTGCGCTTTGGCCCTTCTAATTTTCTCCCTGCACAGCTTCACGGTAGCCTTGTAGTCCTCCTGAGATGCCTGCCCCTTCTTCCGTAGTTCATAAACTCTCTTCTTTTTTCTGAGCTCCAGCCAGAGCTCTCTGTTCAGCCAGGCCGGTCTTCCTCCCCGCCGGCTCATTTTCCAACACACGGGGATGGCCTGTTCCTGTGCCTTTAAGAGTTCCTTCTTGAAGAGTGACCAGCCTTCCTGGACTCCTTTGCCTTTCAGAACTGCCTCCCAGGGGATTCTGCCGACCAAGTCCCTAAACAGGTCAAAGTCTGCCCGCCAGAAGTCCAAAGTGGCAGTTCTGCTAGACCCCCTCCTTGCTTCTCCAAGGACAGAAAACTATCATTTCATGTTCACTATGCCCAAAACAGCCTCCAACCATCACATCCCCCACAAGACCTTCTCTGTTTGCAAACAGCAGGTGCAGCAGGGCACCTTCCCTTGTTGGTTCCTTTACCAGCTGTGTCAGGAAGTTATCTTCCACACACTGCAGGAACCTCCAGGACTGTTCTATTTCTTTGTTCTGGTCAGGTGGTCTATAACAAACCCCCACCCTGATACCTGACTTGGTCTTTCCCTCGATTCTCAACCGTAGGAACTCGATCCTTTTGTCACTGTCACTAATCTCTAGGCAATCATAGCATTCTCTAACATGCATGGCCCCCCCACCACTTTTCCTTCCTTGCCTATCCCTTCTGAAGAGCTTATACCCGTCTATGGCAGCATAGAGCTTTGTGTTCTTCTTTCCTTGACTGTGACTGTGATGCACCATGTATCTTCCTTTGGGAAGAAATTAAAGAAATTATTTCAGAGAATCACAGAATCATTGTAGCCTAAGCCCATGGCAGTAGGTTTGGGAAGAGGTGTGGCATTTGTGTCCCCATCGGGTGTAGTGCGGCGAACCACCGGCAGCATTGCCATTGGGGGATTGCTCAGTGTGGTTCTTCATCAGGCAAAACCAGAGAGACGTGAGGAGCTTCCCAGGAAGTGCCAGGAGATGATGGATTT
>NW_010209750.1:0-473 GCF_000695765.1 Mesitornis unicolor | reverse complement strand
GCGTCAATCTCAGCTTGCACGCGGGCTGGTGGGAAAGAAAAAAACCCTTTGGAGCAACATGGGGTGGTTGCTGTGAGGGTCCCCCAAGAGAATGACCTGGGACACCTGTCAGTGTTTCCACCTCTTTTATGTGAGTGCAGGGAGACTGCCAGTTTTTCCTCTCAAAAAAACCCCAGTGTCTCACAAAGAGGTGAGGGCTAACAGGAAGGATAAGTGCTGACCTGTTGCTAACTGTACCTTGAATGTCTGGATGTAAGGCCATAAAGAGCAGAGCCCAGCGGATGGTTGGTCAGACCCAGAAAACAGCAGCTCCATTGCACATGCCACAAGGTTTTCCTCCTGGAAACTGCCACTGCCGTTGTCCTTCACAAAAATGTGTGTTAGTGCCACATGAACAGCGAGGGCTGCCCTGACACCAGGCTTAGTCCAAGTCAACCCAAAGGATTTTGGCAGCAAAGCTGCTGGCTCCTGCA
>NW_010209749.1:86180-101578 GCF_000695765.1 Mesitornis unicolor | reverse complement strand
TGTGTGTGAGGGAAACTGCAGCTGTGGGCAGACCCAGATTGGACTTTTGAGGACTTTTTTCCCCTATGGAAAGGTGGGGGGCATGTGAAAGCAGAAAGAGACACTGGGCTGGGTTTTTCCTACACCTGAGAAGCACATGGCCTGAAAACCGACTGCAACCCCCACTCCCATCCCCCTGTGCCTCAAGGCAAAGGGGGAGGGGGAAGGTGTAGAAACCGGGAACAAAGCTGAGCCTGGGAAGAAGAGAGGGGTGGGGAAAAGGTGTTCTAATTTTAAGATCTAGTTGTATCTCCCATTGTTCTACTCTGATGTTGGTAACAAATTAAAATTGTTTTGTTTTATTCCTTATGATGAGTCTGTCTTTTGCCTGTGACCTGTTTAAGTGGTCAGAAGCCCTCTCAGTCCTTATTTTGACTAGCCCTTTTTTGGGGCATCGTGGTGCTCAGTTAGGCACTGGGCCTAGACCATGAATCACAGAATCACAGAACGTTAGGGATTGGAAGGGACCTCCAAAGCTCATCCAGTCCAATCCCCCTGCCGGAGCAGGAACACCTAGATGAGGTTACACAGGAAGGCGTCCAGGCGGGTTTTGAATGTCTCCAGAGAAGGAGACTCCACAACCTCTCTGGGCAGCCTGGTCCAGTGCTCTGTCACCCTCACTGAGAAGAAGTTTCTTCTCAAATTTAAGTGGAACCTCCTGTGTTCCAGTTTGTGTCCATTACCCCTTGTCCTATCATTGTTTGTCACCGAGAAGAGCCTGGCTCCATCCTCGTGACACTCACCCTTTAAATATTTATAAACATGAATGACAAACAACTAACCCAGTGAATATTGGTTTGGATGACAAAGTAGCTTTGTAATGAAGAAATAAGAACCTATTCCTATCCCTAAAGCCTGAGGATGTGCCCTCTGTGAAAGTTCAAATTTAGAACACACACATTCTGGAAAATCTAAAGTTAAAGGACTTGTGTCAAAATGTTATTTCTCTTTCCCAGACATCCTCCTGCTGGCCTGTCTAACTCTAGAGTGAGAGCACCTTCTCGGTGCCGAAAAATCAAGTGAATAAGATACTGACACAAATCAAGGTCTGTTCTTCAGCGTGCTCTCTACTTGGGTGCCTTGAGGTGGTTGTTTTTCTAAATATTATTCTTCACTTTTTCTGGAAGCACAGATGACTACTGAAGGGCTGATTATTCTTGTAAACAGCAGATTAGACACCTTCAAAATTGACACAGGGGCTGTTTTGTTTGGTATGTGTGGCAGAGTTTTGGTAGCAGAGGAGGGGCTACAGGGATGGCTCCTGTTACAAGCTGCTAGAAGCTTCCCTGGCCAAGGACCTGCCTCTGGCCAAGGGTGAAACAATCAGTGCCTCTGTTAATAATGTATTGAAGAGAGGCATAGTGCGTGGACACAGGTGTCACAGCCCTGGCCCCAGTCCAGTCCATTCCATCCAGCCCACAGCTACAGCCCAAGAGCCAGGAGCTCTTCAGAAGTCAGCAGTAAAAATGCAGTGGAGAGAGGAATGGGATGCAAGGGAAACAACTACACAGGCAGCAAGATCAGTGAAGAGAGGAGGCAGAGGTTACATGCCACAGCAGAGATTCCCCTGCAGCCCATGGCGAGATGGCAGGCTGTGCCCCTGCAGTGGTGGAGGTCACGCTGCAGCAGAGATCCACCTGCAGACCATGGAAGACCCTACACCAGAGCAAGTGACTGCACCAAAAGAGGGCCGTGACTCCATGAAAGGCCTACACTTCTGTGCTATGTGCCTGAAGGACTGCACCCCACAGCAGGGACCCATGCTGAATCAGTTCATGGAGAACTGCAGCCTGTGGGAAGGACTCTCATCAGAGAAGTTCATGGAGGGCTGTCTCCTGTGGGAGGGACCCCACACTGGAGCAGGGACAGAGTGTGGGAAGTCCTTCCCCTGAGGAGGAAGGAGAAGCAGAAACAACACGCGATGAACTGACTGCAAGCCCCATTATTCCCTGTCCCTTTGTGCCACTACGGGGGGGGAGAGGAGGCAGAGAAATCAGGAGCAAAGCTAAGCACAGGAAGAAGGGCAGGGTGGGGAAAAGGAGTTTTTAAGATCTGGTTGTATTTCTCATTATCTTACTCCGATTTGACTGGTAACAAATTCTTGAACAGGAAAAGCTTCACATCTGCATGCATTTATTACTAAAAACAACTTATGCCTGTTTCTTCTCTTCAGTGGGAAACAATTTGAAAAGCACTTTCCCAAAATCTGCACCTTGATCCCTCAGTACATTATCTACAAAAATGCAGACCTTGAGTTGTTGGGATTTCTTTGCTTGAATGGATGGGAGACATCAGAAGGGAGAGGAAAGAAAGAGGAAAAAAAAGAAAAAAACCCAACAAACTGTTCTTGAGAATTCAGTTTTTAATATATTCCTTTCCTACTCCTCTAGCTGCAGATCACACATGTGTACTGGCCTTTCATGGCAACGTATGTCCAGGTGATACCAGTATAAGTCAATAGTGGATATAGTTTGCTTTTATTTTTAATATGCCATTTAATCCTTATTTTTGGATAGAAAAAGAGGACCAGAGCTGCATACAAATGGGTCACAGCACCTCATGTTTATTGTTAAACATGAAATGAATCTGAGTAGCTCGGCATATCTCTGTAATAAAAAAAGCACCATTAATAAGATTTCATTAAATGGAGACCTAATGTGTAACAGCCTTATATCAGATTTGTGAAAACAGCATTTCATAACAAGTCTGGGAGAGGTATTTTCAAGGACCTAAGTAGAAAATCTGTCTGTCTCGATACTGGAGGAATTTATATTTGAAGAGTGTTCTTTCCTATTGAGATCTTCATTGACTTGTACAAAAATACCGCTTTTAATCTCAAATCCCCACTGGCATTTTCATATAAGCACTGAAAACGCTATTGGGCTTTAGAGATTTAATTTAATGAAGGAAAAGTATTTCTATTAAAGTGTGCAATTTTTTTAATGTTTTTTTTCCACACAACATCTTCTGAGGAACCAGGGAAACGGGATTATTTTAAGCTTCGAAAAACTGACTAACCTGAGCCCTTGTAGAACTCTTGCTTCACAAAGAAAGCTTAAAAGCTGTGGCAGAGCCTGTAGGTGCACTTGAAAAGGGACCCTACTGTCCCAAGTCACACACACACCGAGAATGCCAAGCCTAGAGAAGACAGCAGAAAGAGAGGAAAAGAAATGTCCCCATGCAGTCAGGTTGTTTATGCTAAACTGCTGCATCATTAAGCTCCATTCTGAAATGTCAAAGACGGCAAAAACTCACCAAACAGCTACTAAATCTTCTGCATTAATAGACTGATCCTCTCATCTATTCATGTCAAAAAAGTACTAGGTCTGGCTGAGTAGGTAACAAATTCGCTGTTGGGGTAAATGAAAACCACTCCATCAATTTGGGCAGAAATGCACCTTTGGCTCTATGATGAGATAGGCCAAACTACTTGATACAGAATTCCTTTCATATTAGTTCTCACAGTACTGCTTCTGTGAGGGTAAAAACCTTTGTTTTATTTGTGGATCGCCTATGTCTTTATTGTATGAATATTCATTACAAATACGAATTCCTTTTCATATTGAGAGAGAGTGCACTTGACACCAGGAGGCCTCTCAACAGGACACTGCCTGGGTTGACAAGTTCAGCAGTAGACATAAGCTACAGCAATTGCTCTATTTTTGTGCAGAGCTTACACAAACTTAAATTTCCTTGGTTTTTTTTTTTTATTTAAAAGGGCTATTTTTCACTTAGCAACCAAAAAGATTACTGAGTTACAGCAGTGCAAACCCTATAATAACTTAACAACTACAACATCAACTGGGCCAAGGAATTATGTGAAAAAAATACTGTGACAGCAGAAAATGGTAGCTTAGAAATAAATACCTGACTTCTCATGAGATCCACTACTTATCCCATATTTGGACAGCACACTCGACAGAAGGGTTGTTTAAGCTAAAGAGGTGTAGATAACAGGACACCTAGGCTCTATCACAAACAAGGAAAAGTGTTGTCTCCTGTTTCTGAAGTGAGACAAGCCTAGCAAAAGGAGAGAGAGAGTCCAAAGGACTGTGATGAAGAACCAGTTCCTCATAACTGGCTGGTGGAGCTGGTGTAGGTTTCAATAGGCCTTGGGCCCCAGAGCTTCATCACAGCCCAAACTATAGCCCGCTTTGACCTTTCAGTTCCCTTTCCCATGTTTAGCTGCCAGTCCTGCCTGTTTATATTCTCAGCCCTTTCAAGTAAGTAGTATCTCTCTCTAAGCATGAAATTGTGAACAAAAAGATAACTTTGCCATTGACTTCAATAGATCTGTGACTCCCCTGTGTGCTTATAAACTAGCCAGTACAGCAAAGTATCCTACTACCTGTAGTCTCTGTGACTAACAATGAAGTAAGTCTAAACTGCAATTGGGAATTTACATTGGTGGTTCATTTCTGAAGGTTAAAAAGCTTAGCAGAAATAAGTTACATATGACAAATCTCAGGAATATGAGCAATCACCTGAAGTATTTGGAAAAGCAAGTGCTCCATCTGTGGCTCTTGTGCATAAAAATAATTTTTTACTTAAACTGATTACAACAAAGATTGAAGAGATCATCTTTGAATCTTTATTAAAACAAACATTGTTTGGTGGATATTTTGATAGCTACACATCTGAGCGTAACACAATGTTTTATCCTAATTGCCTCAATTTATTTTTGTGATGGATAAAGAGAAGCATCATAGAATCACAGAATACTAGGACTTGGCAGGGACCTCGAGGGATCACCCAGTCCAACCCCTGCCAGAGCAGGATCACCCAGACCAGGTCACACAGGAACACGTCCAGGCGGGTTTTGAATGTCTGCAGAGAAGGAGACTCCACAACCTCTCTGGGCAGCCTGGGCTGTGCTCTGTAACCCTCGCAGTGAAAAAGTTTTTCTTATGTTCATGTTGAACCTCCTGTGCTCCAGCTTACTCCCGTTTCCCCTTGTCCTGTCATTTGACATCAGAGAGAAGAGCCTGGCTCCTTCCTCCTGACACTCGCCCTTTACAAATTTATAAACATTAATGAGGTCTCCCCTCAGTCTCCTCTGCTCCAAGCTAAAGAGCCCCAGCTCCCTCAGCCGCTCCTCATAAGGGAGATGCTCCACTCCCTCCATCATCTTTGTGGCTCTGCTGGACTCTTTCAAGCAGTTCCTGTCCTTCTTGAACTGAGGGGCCCAGAACTGGACACAATATTCCAGATGTGGTCTCACCAGGGCAGAGTAGAGGGAGAGGGGTCTATAGACCTACAATCAGACCCCTTCTGATACACCCCAGGATGCCATTGGCTTTCTTGGCCACAAGGGCACATTACTGGCTCCTGGTCATCCTGCTGTCCACCAGCATGATACACCATGATCTGATTTTGTTTATTGCTCTTGACATAACTCCATGCTCAAGTGGACAGCTCAAGTGCCAAGATAAACATAGTTTTGATGTTTGGATTAAAAAGGAGCCAGAAGTTCCTATTTTTACTCAGCTGTCACCAAAAAGTATGCAAGTAGTCACAAAGGAGCTTATTTTTTAATATATATATAAAAGCAATCAATATTCTGTCTACCCAAACCAGTTTACCCAATATTCCGAACCATTCTGAAAAAAAAATTATACTCCAGTCATGAACACCTTCAAACTCTGGATGCAGGTGAAAACTTTACAAGTGATCTCTGTCACTACAGAGAACCAAACAAAAAATCTCAGTCTTGTATAAAAAAAACCAACCACATTGGGTCAGGTTCAAACCATGAGGGACCAACCTTCCGCCAGCATAAATTGTTACTGCTCCATTGAAGCCAATGGAACTGTGACTGCTTACTTCAGCTAAGGAACTGCCCTGGGTCACTCGCTCATATCTAATGGCACTACCAGGGGACAAGATGGGTGGAAAGGAGAAAACAGGCAGGAAGAAAGGCTGATGTAGAGCAGCAGAAAGTATATTTTTGCAGAAGGAGCTGGCAGTGTTAATAGAAATCCTCTCTCTTCCACTGCATTCTTATGCAAAGCTCAGATCTGAAGGTTACCTCCTTCCCAAGTGACTTGAAATGGAATATTTTGTAAAGTAATCTCTTCAATCTGTCTCATCCTCTATTTACAGAGCATAAAAGTAACCATAAAATGCCACCATTTTTGAGCAAATCTAATCTGCCCTTCCAGTAATACCAGGCCACACGATGATTATCTCATTTTCTCTTTGACAGATGTGGAATTACTGGCTGGTGATTGTCAAAAAAATGCATGTCTCTACATCAGATAAACAACAGTAAAGACAAATTAAAAAATATGAAATACTGAGCACAGGCAGCAAGAGGCTGATGTCTCTGACCAGTGACCAGTTCTGCAGAGTTAGCGACACAGAGCAGTCTGTCATCTTCTTTACTCTGCTTATGGCTCTTCCACTCCTCTTTTCCACTTTCAGATTCAGACATGAAAAGAGGAAAAAAGACCAGATGAGAAAAAAACCCACAAACTATTTGCTTCTGCATGAAGAAGGGGGAAAAATATCAAGTTCTTAACAAAAGGAAAGTAGTAAAACAGCCTGGATTTCAACAGCCTTGTTCAGGGTTGTGTAAGATCTCTTTATAAAGACAAAGTCCAAGGTTTCTAGAGGGGAGGTTTCACCCAGTTATAGAGTTAGAGTATCTAACTGCAGCTCAACAAATACTGTAAAAAAATGATGCAGACTGTAAAGAGACAAAATGAGCATCTACTCCAGCCTCCTAATTATCAAGGACTAGGAGAGAAAGAACCAGTCTTTGGAAAATCTAAAGCATCATGAAGTCCAGCAAGAAACAACTAGTCAAAACAAAACAGTGACAGCCTCAGTAGGGATGCTGCTCTGAAGCAGCCACGAGCCGCAGGAGTGCCAGCACACTGCCGGCCAACCTGATGGGACCGCTGGGAAGCGCAACACACCTCTTTCCCCTGAAGACAAGCAAAGAATTTTCACTGCATGACTGAGCAACTCATAACCATATCTGGGTCAGACACAGTACCTCAGATCCTAAACTCAAAGGAGAACTCTCTGCTCCCATTCAGCCTGACTTTTACAGGTAGAAGCCTTGGATGTCTCTAGTGCGCTGACAATGGTGTGGTTTGTACATCGGTCCCAGCAGTCAAACAGCACAGAGCCAAGCTGACATAAGAGCCCCTTTGCCAACACTAGCGACAAATATTACATGGAAAAAAGGTCACTTGTAGCCTCAGGCGGAGGGATGGAGAGTTCCTCTGGCTCCCTGGAAAAATACAGGGGAGCACAAAGAAGTCCTGAGGCTGCAGGAAAGAGATTATGCAGGAACACATTCAAGAAAATATTCAAAAACCTCTGTCCTTTCAGAATCTATGGGATTTAGATGATAAAGGAGGAGTCAGGCACCTAACTGCCTTCTTGTACCTTGGCTTTCAACCCACCTGGCTTTAAGTATTTAAGCAATGAGCCAACCAGGTCCAGAGGGCAAAGCAGGTGTTAGTGGGATCAAGCACCCCCTGCAGCTTCATCTCCTTGCACTGACTGTAAAGCGAGCCTGGAGTGTCTAACCTGGATAGATGCTGGTAAATGCTTGTATTTAAGCTAAAATGAATCTTTAGTTTAGTCTCTCTCCCTTTCCCCCTCTGTGAAATAAAGATCAGCCCTTCCTATTGCTAGCACATCCCTACTTACCACAGACAATTCTCAGTGTGAAAGCATCATCCTGCTTCTGCTTTCCACGAGTTTTACAGCTGAGGGACCTGAATAAAACCTCAGACCAATTCACATGTATGGTTCTGTTAGGTGTAATACAGCCTACAGTTTATTCCATGATGGCCAAAACCAAGCCAGGTCTTGAGAATACGCTATGATGAGACAAAAGACAGCATAAGTGAGATTTGTGTGGCGTGGAAAGCAAAGTCCTGCCTAGGTCCAGCAACTGCATTAAAGAATCCCCATTACAGTCATTACACTTTATTCCTGCACTTTCATTTTCCACTGCCATGAGACACACTCCAAAGGCGTATTGGCATTGTCAAGGTGTTACCAAAGTGAAGTGAAACAGCTTAAAGTTTCTTTTATAGACAATATATCTATTCATGGTAGATTAAAGATCCTACTAAAATCCATTAGAATTGGGAGTAACACTGCCGCATATAGTTTTATTTTGCACTTTTATTATACCTTTCCTCCCAGGATCTTAGAGCACTTGTCAAATAAGAAATTAGGCTCTGCTACTTTAGCAGCCTCAAATAAAAACTGCTTTGAGATAGAGAGGACAGCTATAATGACAGCTGAAGGTCACACAGGAATAGAGCCTGGGTACTCTGGCTTGTGGGTTTCTGCTCTAAAGCAGCTCTAAAGCCCATTTCCTTTTTCAATTAGAGGGATGACAGTGCCACATACACACGGTACTTAGGGTAAACATTTGTCTGAGTTCTTCATCTCCTCCTACCATTATCTGCACCATTTTTATTTGAATGCCTCATTTTTTTTTCCCAGAGTTTTCTGCAAAATTCAAATGAACCGTGAACAAGAGAATGAGAGGTTTATTGAGCCATAGCAGACTAACACTACCCATGTTGCTGCATGATTCGAATACTTAAGTGGCCCAGATGCTCTAACATTCAATTAATGAATTCCAGAGATTTGGGAAGGGGGTGGAGGCAGGGGAAAAAAAAATTACACAAGATGTTGGCTTTGCCATTGCATTATCCTAGGTGTCTCACTCTGATGAAGGTTAATGAGGAGAGTTCAAATGCTAAGACATAATTAAATAGCAATAATTAAAGAAGCTGACACTGCTAGAAGCTGCAAACTGAAATAAAGTCAGATTATTTCCCTTTAAAAGAAAGTAGGCAGTTATTATTTAAACACAACGCTAGCAGGTTTGTGAAATGGCTTCCCATATTCCGAAACATGAGGCAAGCACTAATTAATTGGTATCATTACACATTTAGTGCTGTTTGTCTTGCCTTCCCTGATCCCATTTGCCTGTTTTTGGATGGCAGCCCCTGTGCAGATGAAGCCCATTTGGCAAGACTGCACCATGGTCAGAGAAAGGCATGTGATCATCCTGGCTAACACAGGACTGAAAGGTGTTCATAAACTCCCCAGGTAAGCACGGTATGAAAACTGACAGGGAAAAGGATTGTAAGGCAGGCAACGCTCTGACCCGTAATATTGTGGGAGCAGTTAGTACAGGACATGAAAGCTAAGTCAATGTTTGGAAAATTGAAGTATTCAGATCCTGAATGCTGGGGACATTTTGGAGCACTGGCCATCCCTGCTGTAGACTGAGTCGTTCACACAGTATGCAGCTGAAAGAGGAAAAAAAAAAAGAAGCCGTTTCTACTGTATCTTTCTAATTAATTTGCAGCTGCTAGTTAACATGCATCTTTTGTTAATGACATCAAAACTTCCCACTGTTCAGAAAATTTCACTGATTTACTGAACGCTTAAGAATCACTCAGTACTGTCAACAGGGCAAGCACTACCATGGTAAACACAACTTTGCCTGCTGTTGAAATCTAACTCTGCATTAATGAAAGTGAGGTGACAGATCTCAGCAAAACCAGTATTTACATCCACTGGTATCCTAAAAGATGTGACCGTCCCCATCACTTCCACAGGCCTATCCCTCACACAGGTTATGCTGATGGATAATCACAGATGGATTATTCTAGCAAGCAGAAGGAAGGACAATGGAAGTGCTACATAACTTCATCAGTTAACGGGTCACCTATGTATGACCATGTCAAGTTCTATGTTAAGTTCACATATCTCCTGACGCTAACCCAAGGATTTGGCAAAGGAAGTCAGGCCAAGAGAAGGTCATTTCAAGCCTGCAGATATACATTTGGTGATGAATTATCAGGCACAGTACAGTTTTCTCATGTTCTTTATAAATAAAACTGGATTATTCCTTTTTGTAGCCCCAGTAAGAAGTCCATTTCCTTCCTTTCTGAAATACAGTCATGTCTGCAGGACCTACTGGGTGCCATTTGCTGAAAGACCCTCTGTCAGAGGCAAGAGTTCTCAGTCCCCAGACCCAAAAGGAGAGACTCAGATCATTTGAGCTCAAGGAGACCTCCTGGGGCCACTAAACAAAACCAAAACATTGAACTCAAACTGAATCTGAAACTTTTAAATGAGACCTGTTCCTGAACTGTGAGGTTATTTTCCCACCACAGATGTGAATCTGCACTGCTGCAAGAGATGGAAAGGAACACATCATCTACATCTCTTAACGTTCACCTGGAGTGCCTTTTCAGACAATTTTGGGTATTGGTCATCAGCTTGAAATGAGAACAGAGAGTAGGTTTCCATTCTTCGCACACCAGCACAGTTATAAACATGGCCTAAACGCTGCAGGTACAGAATGGTACAACATGTTATACTAATGAAGATGCAGTTTGCTTAGGTGCCCTTGTCACGCTCTTCTTCACGAGAAAGTACATCAGTCAGTGACTAACATGCACCTAAGAGGAGAAGTCTGGGTGAAATGGGGGACAAGAGGATCTCTCCTGGGTGGATAAAAATAAAGCTATGTTTAAAGACATTCAGGAAAATGTAAGGAGAATGTGTTATTAAAAACTCAGTGTAAGCTAACCCTCCTCAGAAAGTGGTACTCTCTAAAACAGATTGACATTGACATTTCATCTGACTTCTGACCAATGGCTCCACAGTACTGATACAGTATCTGTCATTGCAAATACCCTAAATAGCAGTATGTCTCCCTTTGTAGGCCTGCCAGCAGTCAGTCAAGGCAAAACTTGCAGCATTTTCATTGAAGGTGCAAAATCCAGTATCAGAGCAGGCAGGTAGCAAGCTCGTTTTCATCTGGAAGTCAGAGTAGTATTTGAAGGTAGGTCTCAATGGGTGAAAATCCAGTGCATCAGCCCACTGAACCCCATGAACACTTTCTCTGGTCATTTTGTCTTACTCAGAGGCTAAAATTATGAGGAAAATACTACTGAGAACAAGATGAAGGAACTAAAAAAATAACTCCGTGCCTATCCCCATTACTAAGGTGCAATGACCTTGTTCAACAGTGACCAGGGGAAATCTGGTTACAGATGACTGGTGGCTGAGCTTTTGACAGTAGAAATATGTCTCCTAAAATAAGTTTTCCCCCGTCTAAGTTAAAATGCTCTGCTGTCTTTTTCTACCTACAGATGTCTTAAATTTGAGGCAAGAACTTGGCAGGAATTTGAAACCAGGCAAAATGTACTGCATATATATCCAAGGAAGTTGTACAGTTTGAATGTGAGACAGAAACCTAATTATAACTTTGTAAACTCTTCCCAAGGTTGATCCCCAGTGGCAGAATCTGGATAATCAACTTCCTTAAGCTGGTCACAAAGAAATTGTTTTTGGGAAAGAGGGATTGTTCTAGTCACACAGGAGTTACAAGACAAGACATCTGGCTTCAAGAGATCAAACACCCATGGTAGCCGTGTTACCAGCTCAAAAAAAATCATCCCACCAAAAAACTCACAAAAAAACCCCCAACTCCCCAAAAATCTCAAATCCAAACAAACCACCCCAACCCCAAATCTGTATGCAAAGAACTCTTCACTCAAATACTCTCACCCATTTCATGATCTGTGCCAGCACCCGAATGTTTCTCACATCAACATTTACCATAGTAAAAACACTTTACTCTCATAAGCTTTCTGCAGAGATTTAAAACTGTCGGTTATTCAATTAGTGTCCAGAGAATTGAGGTAAAAGAAAACCCTCTTTAGCTTTTAAGACTGAAACCAGTTATAGTTCCCATTACAATGGCTAGAGGGCATTCAGATCTATCTGCCAGCTCATGGCATGTTTTCATTCTCTCACTAGCACAGCTGCTACAGGCATACACTCAAAAAGCCCTCACTGATTACATGATCTCTGATTTTCCTATTTCTTTTCAGCTTGTTGGGGTTTGTTTTTTGGGCTGAGTTTTGGTTTTGGTTTTTTGTTAGGGTTTTTTTGGGGTTGGGTGGTGGTGTTTTGGGTGTTTTTTGGGGTTTTTTGTGTTTTTTTTGTTTGTAGGGGTTTTTTTTAGGATTAATCACTTGGATGTTTCAGAACCACAGCGCACAGCGTTATCAATTGTGGATTGTTAATTTAGTGTAAAAAATGTCTCAACAAATATTTAGAGAACTGGCACAACAGCAGTCCAGGCCTTAATGTACTGAGCCTCACTCTCCAGAATATCAAAAGCTAACCCTGAGCATCTTTAACTATTTTATCCTTCGAACTATTTTTAATGAAATAGTACAATATAAATGGTCCAAATGGCCTATATTAACGACCTTTAATACGGTACAAGATGCAAAAGCTAACATTGACCTTTTATAAGCTAAACCTAAAATCTGATCAATTTGAACTCTCCAGGTAGATGATAAAGATGGAGACAGTAAACTTCCAGAAACAGACTTCTAGAAAAACCTTCCTTAGACACAGATGTTTCAATATTTTACTGCTCAAACCTGTCTGTCTCACTACTTCTTGCAAAGCCTTTTCTTATTTTCAAGATAATTATTTCTGAAATAAATATATAAATATTCTGAAATAAAACACCATCACTTAGTCTGCCATTAGAACAACATGCTCACAGCAGAGCAGAAAGAAAAGGAAGGACCAAGAAGATAAGGCGGGCATAGTGTGCATCAGCAAAAGAAAAGCTTTTTCAGGTTGGAAAAAATGATGGAACGTTGCAGGTAGTTTATATTTATATAAACATATATTTATATTTATCATTCTACTTTTTTGGGTAACCTTTTGGTCACCCCTCACATTGCACATTCTGTGGGACAAGAATTGTACCATTGTGTTTCATCCATGGGTAGCACTTCTGTATTTCTCCAGCCTAAGGAAACACAATGTTACCATAATCTCCTCTGTAAAGCTTATCATCAGTCGTCAATTATCCACAGCACTGGGATGAGAAAAGCAAATAACAGAAAGTTAGCACAGCAAAAGAAATTGATAAGGTGAAATATTTAAATTGGACAAAGCACTCACTGTACTTAGGGTATGTATTTTTGATAGGTGAAGTTAAGAGGTAGAATGAGATCATCAGTATAAAAGAGCTTTGTGAAAAGATTAAGATCATGATGATTCCTAAATAACATGGGTAATTGGCTAGTGAACAATCAAGACTTCACTGTGGTTTCTTTCTTTCTTAGAGTATGTTTAAATACATCATTTCATCTCCCACTGTGATTTATACTACTTTTATATAGTCTGTATTACAAGAAAGTTTTGGTCTTGTAAAAAGACCTATCTTGGTCAGATAGGTCCTCTAGGAACTTAATTATTTACCCAGTGAAAAGCTACAAGAAAGCCCTCCATCTAATGACTTTTTTCTGGCTGGGAATTGTAATAAGTGATGTACCAGTCAAACAAAATGGTGGACAAATGAGATATTTCCAGGCAGTACATTCAAAATTTTATACAGACAGTATTAAATTACTACTGAGTCATCAATTTCACTATGTCAAGTTTTCTCATAATTAATAAGTAGGCTATTCTCAATTTCCAAAAGTAATATGCACAATGCAAGACCATACACAGCTGTTTCAGAGAAAATCAGAACGTTTTGCCCATTAAGATTGCCAAGAAATTTTAACATTGCCAAGAAATTTTAACATTCAAACACAATAATTGGAAGCTTTGGCATTTGCTTGAACATACACACAGTGCACAAATGCTGAGTACAGCAAGGAAATTCTGATAGTACTTTTAGAAACATACATAGAAAACCACCATCCCAGCATCCACCGCTACCTGCTCAAATGACCGGTATCCTCTCTCTGCATCCACAACTTCCCAGGGCAACCAGTTCCACTGCCTCACCACTCTCATGGTGAAGAGCTTCTTCCTGATATCTAATCTAAATCCAACATCTTTCAGTTTACAGTCATTACTCCTTTTCCTAATCACCTTTGTAAAAAGTCCCTCTTCGGCTTTCTTGGAGGCCCACTTGCATATATTTCAAGAGGTTGCATTTCTAAAACTAGAAAACAGATGTTGCAGTGATGCTGGGAAGGCATCCACAGAGTTTTTACATCACCAAGGTAGTAATCCATGATGTAGTATCCTTTGTAGTATCTGTTCCCCCTTTCACATTTAATTGCTAACAACTCCATACTGGGAATCAAGTTTGTGTGAAGAAAAAACTTTCCACAATAGGAAACAAACCATGCTAAACATCCATCTGATTTGTGTTTTACCTGGGGTACCCTGCCTCCCATCCCTCTGTTAATGTACCTAATCCCCTCAGGAAACAGCCCAGTATTAATACAATATTCCAATGATCCATTTATCTCTACCTAATAGTCCCCACTCTTCCCTCACTCCCCAAAGCACGAAGACAAATTATATATGGTTTTTAAATCCATTCTTTTGGTAATAAAGAAGCTTATCTTATCAGTTATTGCATGCATTAAAGTGTTGTCCCCTGGAGGTATGATTTTCCACCGTATCCTGTCCTTATTTTAGCATCTGTTCGACCAAACTATATTTACAGTCTCTCTGTGACTAATATGTGACCCTTGGCCTTGAGGTAGGAACGCTGATCCCCAGCTTTATCTGACGATTCTTGTTTTCCTGCAGTTTCCTCTGAAAGTAAATGAAGATTAGTTTGCTTTCAGGGTTTATTGATTAAGCACTGTAAAGGATGGTTGTTGTGAACTTAGGTCATAATCGCTTAAATAGGTCTCAGGAGCAAGAATAGTCATTTTCTTGCAAAGATAACTGAAACCACATAACCACATATGTAAGATAAACATAAATGGGTTTTAGGGGTAGCTGATGCTTTGTGTTATAAATAAATACCATACAGAGAAGTGCATTTCCCCCTCCTTTACAAACTCTCTCGCCACTTTCCCTTAAGCTCAGGAAAGGAAATAGTGGTGATCCTAATCTCCAAGATGCTACTGTGCAGTCACGTATTTTCTTCTTACACAGTGGCTTTCATCAAGGATCTCAAATTACTTTTTGAACACTGATTAATCCGTACCTGTGAGATAAGCATTCTCATACACACAGGGAGGACACCGGGTGTTCAACAGCTTATCCAAGGACACAGAGTTCATGAGCTGTGGAGCTGGTAACTGAACCCAGCCCCGTCTGGGGATTGGGGCAGGTGGTCTGCAGAAGACCCTTCCAACCTACACTATTTTCTATGCAATGCCACAGATCACCCCTCGCTTAACAGAGTGTAATAATTGTGCAGAGGTGTTTATAAAAGAACATAGTCAGGAGTTTCAAAATAAAATTCATACATCCTACAGAAGCAGGCAGCAGGCAGGAAGATGGCCTCAGGCTGGAGAGGAATTACATTGGAGAAGGCTGGATACAGCGGGCCTAGCAAGAATTCAGGGCTTAAT
>NW_010209749.1:53535-86149 GCF_000695765.1 Mesitornis unicolor | reverse complement strand
AGACAACAGATCATCTACCACCTCACAGTAGAGTTAAACTCCAGATCTAACCTCAGGCCCCTGAGAACAAGCATAAATAGCAGGATTTCCACTGAAGAGCAAGAAAACCACTCACTATTAACTTCTAGATAGTGAAATGACTGCAATGGAAATATGAACTCAATGTTTGTGTACTGTGGTCTCTGAAATTCTCCATCACCAATGCAAAACAGTTATGCTTAAAAGTAGGAAAAAGCGTGGAGCTATTACTTAACTTGTATACAACAACAATTTCTTAAATCTGTGCTTAATATTCAAGTTACTACTCATCAATTAAGTAACTTTTGAAAGTACCTGGCAGGTATTGGCAGAAATCCTACATAAGTACATAAAATATTTTGTATTTTTATAGAAGGTGATGAAAACAATTGAATTGCTTAATAAAGTGCTGTTTAAAAACTTCAAAACTAAGCAGGAGTAAACCAAATTAAAATCTGAGATAAACCAGATTTTAAAAGAAGCTGTACAGGAAAGCAACTTTTAAAATCTCTGCACAAATACAGGTTCAAGAAAACATGCCAAGTATTTGATAAATGGCAAAAATCGGTGCAGAATATTTCAACACTGCTTTGTTTAATAAGCAAATTTCCAGTCTTCCATTTCAACATTAGCATTTCCTGAGAAGCTGCCCTGCTGTACCTAACATTTTTCTCATCCTGTATCTACTAAACAAAAAAACCCCACCAACCCCAAAAGCAAAACCACATTCTCCTGTGACCAGAAACACAACCCACACACCAATTCCTTATCCTTCTTGCCCTCTCTGCCAGTGCATTGGTTATGCTGTCCTACTTCCTTGCCTCAAGTTCATACACTTACTATTAAACATAGTTACTGGACTCTACCCTTCAGCACAAAAAGCCAGTTTCAGGTATTTCTTTCAGATACAATATAGATTTCTTTGGTGCATAGTCAGTAAGCATGACAGAAAGACTGAATCCAAGTGAATGGATAACATCCCTCTGTTCCTCACCATTCACTACATGACTCTGCTTTCCACTTACTCCTACTCCTTTGATCATAAAAGAGAAAGAAAAACCAACAAACAAGAATTCATGACCGGGTTTGTTTTTTTTTCCCTAGGTCCTTTAAGGAACAAACATCATGGGTCTTATACAAGATTATCTGAAAAACAATAACTAGCTTTTCACTCAGAAAGAATGAAGACTCTAAACACAGCTGTGCTGTCTGACCATCGTATGTATCAAGATCTAGTTCAGCTGAATAGTTTCTGGTTATGCCTAGCATTTTGCAGATCACAATCATCATTATCCTAATATCTCATATCATAGAATACCAGGTTGGGAGGGAGCACAAGGATCATCCAGTCCAACCTCTCAAGGTAGCAGTACAGTTTAAATGAGATGAGTCAGCCCCTGTCAAGCTGACTCTTCAAACTGACCAGTGTAGGGGAATCCACCACTTCCCCTGGAGATTGTTCAATGTCTGATTGATCTCATGGTAAATAAATTTCTTCTGGAGTTCAGTCGGAATCTCTCCAGAAGCAACTTGTGTCCATTACCCCTTGTCTTTTCCTTGTGACTCTCTGTGAAAAGGGAGTCTCCATCTTCTTGGTAGCCACCCTTTATGTACTGGTACATGGTGATAAGGTCCCCCCCTAAGTCTTCTCTTCCCAAGGCTGACCATGCCCAGTTTTCTCAGCCTTTCTTCATACAGCAGGTCTTTCACTCCTCTGATCATCCTCGTGACCTTTCTCTGGACCCCTTCCAACCTGTCCTCATCTTTTTTGTGTAGCAGGGACCAGAATTGGACACAGTACTCAAGGTGTGGTCTGACCAGTGCCAAGTAGAGAGGGATAATGACTTCTTTGTCTCTGCTGGTGGTGCCCTTTTTAATGCAACCCAGCATCCCATTGGCTTTCTTTACAGCTGCAGCACACTGTTTGCTCATGTTGAGGTTGTTGTCTACCAAGACCCCCAGGTTCCTTTCCATAGGGCTGCTCTCTGGCCCAGGAGAAACCCAGTGGAACCTGGTGGAACCCAGTCTCAGCTGCATTCTTGGATTATGTATTCCCAGATGCAAGACCTTACATTTTTCCGTGTTGAACTTCATACAGTTCCTGCTAGCCCGCTTGTCCAGTCTGTCCAGGTCTTCCTGGAAGGTGGCTCTCCCTCTGGAGTGTCAACTACCTCACTCATTTTGGTGTCATCAGCAAACTTCATCAGGGAGCTCCTGATCCCAACATCCAGATCACTAATGAAGATATTATATAGCATTGGGCCCAATATTGATCCTTGAGAGACCCCACTTGTGACTGGTTGCCAGTCAGAGAACGAACTGTTTGCTACCACTCTCTGGGAATGGCCCATCAGCCAGTTCCCCACCCACTGCACAGACCACTTATCTACATAGTAGTTTGTTCATTTTTCCAAAGAGGAAGCTGTGGGGGGACCATATCGAAAGCCTTGGAGAAGTCCAAATAATCAAGCTGTGGGGGGACCATATCGAAAGTCTTGGAGAAGTCCAAATAATCAATGTCCACCGCTCACCCTGCATCAACCAAACAGGTCACTTCATCATAGAAAGCAATCAGATTTGTTAAACATGATCTACCCCTGGTGAATCCATGTGGACTTTTCCCAGTCATGTGTCCCAGTTTACTTAAAAATCTTTAGGTGGCATTGTGAAACAAACCTTGAGAAAACATGCACTCAGTAAGCATTTTAAAACCCATACATGGGAAACAGCACAAGAGAGGGATCTGAGCTAGCATTTGTTGCGTGGAAACAGGTGTTGGCACTCATCTACCCTTCACAGAACAGCAATGGAGGGAGGGGGGAATCTGTTTGCATTATAATGAAATTTTCCAATTTACTTGAAGGTAGAGTAACTTATTTGCTGAACTCTCTGAGGTTGAAATATCTTGTTTCAAATCAAAACTCTTGGAAATCTTAGAAAACTTAAAATCAGATGTAGTCTTTCAGGATATTCTGTTGGTCTAAGGGTTGACGATTGATTTTCTTGGCCTCAGAAGCTGATCCCAGGTAGGATTTAAGGCAATTGTCAAGTCAATGCCATTTTCTTCAGTGCATCTCTTATCTTACAAGAATATATATATTTATATACACATACACGGAGTCCAGCACTTAAAACTGATTGAAAGAGTACCTGCTCAAAAAATCTGTGTTGCAAGACTCCTAAATCAATGAAGTGAAAAAAGATGGAAGGGACTGTATTCAAGGGAGAAAGGACTGTGTAAGTAGAGTTCCTTATCATTACCCTAGTATCTAAATTTGGAAAGATCAGAAGACACTCACACTTAGTTCTCTGACATGGACAGCCAAACATGTGGAGAAACACAAGTGTTTAGAAAAACTCCTTTGTTGTACCACTCCGCTTTCTGCTCTTCCATTGTAGGATCTGGTTCAAAATGATCCTGTTTATTTCATAAGCAACCCAATTATATTCTCTGACCTCAAATAGGATTATATGGGTACAATTTCCCCTCACAAAATATGTCTGCTTTTTTTCATTAATAATTGCATCCTCTTGATTTTCCTATAAGTGAGAACACACAACTCATACAGGAGATCCTCACTCACCCATTGCCTCTAAACCTACTCCTCCTCTGACTTTTCTCAAAATGCTACCAATTTGGTTGACTTTCTACACCAAAGTCTGGTGTGAATTTCAGTGTCAGGTGTGCAAAGCCAGCTTGACTCACATCGGCAGAAAGACATGGAGCAATCAAGAAGAAAAGCTCAGACACATGATCAAATTGCTGAGGCTGGAGAAGCTACCATGGATCAGCTGAGACCATTCCTGTGGTCCAGCATTCTAAGCTTGTGAAGTAAATTATCTAAGCTTAAATCTCAGCAAAAGGTGTTGGGCAGAATGATTTTATTGCTTCTGACTGGAGTGGCATCAGAACTGCCCCAGAGGCAGTCAGCGCGGTCCAGCTGATGTAGTGCGACTGGAGAAGCAGACGTAATTTAGGCAGGTGTCTTAAATACGCATGCTTTTTCAGCTGCTACATGTGTGAGCATATACAGTGTGTGTATAGGCTATATATATTATACAGCACAAGGTAATATTTTAAGGAAATATCCTCAAAAATCCTCACTGCACATTTGGGTAAATGTCTGAGGTGGTGAAGGCACTAAAGACTTGTTATACTCAGATGTTTTTAGTAAGCTCTGCCTACAGAGCCCTCTGGTTCAAGATCTTAATGCTTATTTCTTAAACACAAGCTTCTTAGTTGACAGAAAACAAACAAAAAGCTTCTCCCCTAAGCAAAATATTTAACTGCTGGAAAGATGTTTAACTTTCCCTTTGTTCTTAGTCCTGGAGAGGAGGGGGAAGGAGCTGAAGTTTCCTGGCCCAAGTTACTCTCATCATGCTGCATCAGAGCTGGCTAAATCAGTCACGCTGCATTACGTTACATGGCTGATTTAGCCTTGTATGATGAGTCACTGCAGTGAAGCGTCAGCAAAGAGATGTGCTACTTAAGAAAAGAAAAAAATCAGGGCAGGTGCTGGGTGGCTAATTTTGCCTTTAAAAATGGATTTTATTTTTTTTTAATTTTTAAGCATGGTAAGAGGTTTTTTTTAACAGTCACAGCTGATAAAGTAAAAATGTATCATCTTTATTCTTTATTAATTTGTGTCTGCAGGCCCCCAGTGGGAGTGGGACTCTGTTCCAGTAAGCACTGCACATTTGTGTGGGGAAAGGCAGTGCCAACGTTCCCTGCCATCACGACACAACGGCATAAGCAGGGGAAAGACCATAATATCTAACACAATCCTCACAGTTCCAAGTCCCTGGTCTGCAAGAGCCCTCTAAAACACCAAACCCTAAAAAAATTAGTTTTCCAGATGTTTTTGAAGGCATGAGGAGGAAAAAGAGGAAAGCTGAGAGACAATTAAAGATACAGGCTCTGTCAATTAATAAGAAAAGCAGAGAAGTCAAGTTTTAGTGACCTTGACATCTCACCCTTCCCCCTTGAGGCAGCCTTGTCTCTACAGCCATGAGAGCCTTTGAAAAGAGGTCCCCAAATCTTCTTGCTCCAATAAAAATGACAGTGCTGAGGCTTCTTGTCTAGCACATCACCTGTGTGCCATGGAAAAGCAGGTGAAGAACAAACAGGTCACTGCCATGCTTTAGTGGAACACGGACTCTGCTCTGCTGGCAGAGGCAGCTTTTTGGCACTTGAAGTAATGGTTTGGTTTGTATTTCTGTAGCACCCAGACTCTGTATTTCAGCGCTCACAGAGCACAGTATAATCCCGGAAAACTCTATAAATCATGCTCCCAAGATAGAGCTCCTCTTCCCCCTTTTTTATTTTTTCTGTCTTCATTTCCTACTTCCTCTCATTTACTTTTAGATGCCTGGGTATATTTAGATTAATCTCAGGGCTGAAATGTTTCACTGAAGGGTTGTATTAATGCCTGATTTAGCTACTGCATCCTACAGTAATTCATGTACATTGGTAATAAAAATAATCCTTTGGGAAAATATAGTGGGGAATGGATTTTTTTTTCCCCTCCGTGACTGTCAGCACATTTTTGTTCTAAAGAAAACTAAAGAGTTTCTAAAAAGATATTGCAGTAGAAACCTTTAATGGGAATATCTCTAAGTAACTGATTATCCCAGTTCACTAAAGACACAGTTTGTTTTCAGTCTAAAATAAAAAAAGAATGGGAAAAGTGCAAAATCAAAATATTAACTACATTCCACGTATTTCTCGCCTCCATTATTATTTTGCTGTTTCTAGTTTAAGAAGCCAGGGATCAGACTTTTCCACATATTGTGGAACCTATTTGAGTACCACTTAATCACTTGCTGACAGCTAAATGAGTGCTCCAAAGAGACCCAGTCCTGTCCTCTTCATATGAGCATAATGTATCAGAACTCAGGTGCACCACTTCTAAAAAGCAGAGTTAGCACCATTTTTTTCTACTGTAAAGTCTCATTTAAGCAACCTTCTAAAATAAGTATGTTCTAATTGAACTAATTTAAAAAGGACAGTTCATACAAGGCCATAAAAGATCACAGATTTTCTACAGAATTAATATGCATGATGTAGATCAAACAAGTAGGTGATATTTTTTAACAGTATTTATTTATAGAATATGTTAGTGGAGGAAAGGAAAATAATCTTCCTTTACTTCACTACACACACTGACATGAACAAGTAATCATTCAAATGCTTTTAAGAGGTGCAGTCTTGCTTGCACAACTCTGTGGAGTCACAGAGAAATGAATGTAGATTACAGCAGCAATAGAGAAGCTATAAATACACATACTCTGCCAGTCACATCTGGTAGGTTTTTTTGATATAAGATCATGGTATTGATATATTTTTTCTTGCAGATGATTTAAACAGTTATTTAGGATGTCAAGATTAAAAATACTCTTTTAAAGAGCAGGTAAAGGTATGATTCTTTGATTTTCTTTACTGCACTTTCTAGACATATATTTCACCTCTGAAGAAACCCGCTTACTTATGGAATATCCCAGCCATTGATCAAAGATAAGGCCTTTAAACAAACAAGAAGCTTAAAATAAATTCTATTATCTGGGAAAATAAAGTCAATAACACACCAATTAATTCAAATGAGTGTTTTGCTAGAAAGGATTAATTTTAAACACAGTTTGAATTTCAAAGTGAAGGTAGTCTTCCCACATTTCCTAACTGTTCATGCCTCTCATATCTGCATTTTGTAGATGACCTCATGGTTTTCACTAGTTTACAGTTCAAGTGGACAAAGGGGGATGAGGTTAAATAAAGAAGTATGTTTTAATTGACTTGCTTACAAACATATATATGTCAAATCCTCTCTCTCCTAGCGCAGCCCAAAACCAACCCTGATAACTTGTCATTTTACAGCTTCATCCATCTCCAAATGGGAAAGATTCCTAAGCTCTTAAATTGTCAAATGGTAGCACCACTTTCTGCCTAGTTTTAATGATTATTCTTTTAGCATTCTTTAAATTCATCAGTTCCTGACATTCTGTCTGCCCCTTTTCACCACCTCAAATAAATACGAAAACAAAAGGAGAATGTATGGAAATCCATTTTCAGAGCAAAGTTATTTACAACAGAATAGCAATCATTCAGGTTAACATCATTGGAGGAAATGCTGCCTCTTCTGCTGGAACTGGTGGAGAAGCCATAGAGGAATTCAGATGGAAAAATATCTCTGGCTGACTCTAGCCCAACCCACTACTCCAGAAGGGCTAACCTCAAAGTTATGTCAAAGATTTAGTTATGTCAAGGTGTCTCATTCACATGCGATTTTAGGATCCAAAATCAACTGATCTAGCTCAGAAAGATTTTATGCTGCAGAAAATTGCTTTTGCAGTCTCTCATTTACATCAAACACACCAACATGGCATTTGGAGATTACTACCATTCACATAGCTGATTTGGGGATCCTGTTTGGTAGGACCTTATTTAACAGCCTGGCGACTACAATATCCACACATCCATCTTCCAGAGCAGAGCAGCAACTACAGCCCATGTAAAAGGCTATCCATTATGAAGACAGTACAGCAAAGAGTCCTGTCTTGTTTGCAACTTGCCTCAATAGCGTATGTGGCAGGTGATGACCTTGACAACCCTACAGCAGCAATTTTTTCCCCCCACACAAACAAACCACAATTTTCTTGAATAAATTCTTCAGTGGATTGGAATCCAGTAAGACTTTTCTTAAACAGGGCACAAGAAGGTCTCCTTTCTAGCCCCTTACGTTTATCAATCATTTATTTTTGTAATTACAAAAAAAGTATCACTTTCTAATTCCCATTTATACTTTTAAGTACATCTGTGTTCCTCTAGGAGAGGTGCTGCACCATTCTGTTCTATAACTTAATTTTTTAGGAATCTTCCCCCTCCGCCAATCTCAAGTGGCAAAAGTTTTCTGTTCTATTTATCTTTGATTAGATTGTGCCAAGTACAAAAAAGTAAGTTTCAAAGGTCGTGAAATGGGCTAGAATCCTGCCTTTCTCAGCAAATTCTGAATCGCTCTACAATTTGACTAATTTGATACTGTGAGTAATTAGATAAAATATATAAAAACATCATCCAAACAAGTACAGAGTATGCAGAGTCACACAGTCCAAGGATTTGACCCAGTATATATTTATTTCTTAACATGACCAGTAGCCTGTATAGCACTCAAAACCAGGACCTTTCAGATTGAGATGAACAAAGCTAGAGATATATCTTGTCTAGCTGTAAACTTTAAAACAGCACCAGCAAGTGCAACTTTTTAAAGGTAACACCACAAGAGTGTCCAGACCAGTACATAACACAACTCATCTTTATTAGGAGACAAGCATCGTTTTTCATGGAGGAAACTAACTATATCCAAAGAGAACAGGAAAAGAGAAAGACAGATCACTTAATCTTACAAGAGATGGGGGCAGATCTATGCGAAAGCTAGCATGGCAGAAGGCATGACAGTGAGAGCTGGTGATCAAAACAGAGAGATGTTATAGGCAGAACACTTGAACATAGTAAAGAAGAGAAACTCAGGCATAAAAAGATATGCCAGACACTTATAGGTAAAGGTAATCCAAGCTTGGTTTGGGACAATAAAAGATTCTTGCATTCAAAGACCACCTGACTATCCTAAAAAACAGGCAAGTCTCTAAATTGTAGCTGCCAAATTATAAGGAAGTTTTAAAAAAATATTTTACTGTACCCACTGAAATATGCACCGAATCTTCCATTTAGTGTGATGTACTTCAAAAGCCAGTATCATTATTGGAATAATATTACAATGTGCACAAAGCTATTTGCCAGGCCATAATCAAATGCCAAAATAGGTTCGGATGGAACGTGCAATTGCTCACCCCAGACAACACTTGCTGTCCAAACAGACATCTTACAGCTAAAGAGAGCAATTTTTTAATTATTTTTTTGATCACCTGTGCAATCATCTCATTAATATGAGCCGAAAGGAACTTGACCTAACATAATATACTATGTCAGAAATGAACAAAGGAGCATTTCTTTCTAATCAGCAACCATTTTCAATTAAAACGTCCAGATTTGGATTCAAGCTTATTGCAAGAGACTTTGGTGAATAACCTGGCTCTCCTAAGCTAGTCAGTCTTATGTGAATAAAAGATCAAGGTAGATCTGTAATTAATTGTTCCTTCAGACAATCATATACTGCACAAGTACTGCAGAAAACCATGTAAAAACTGGGTGCTAGGTGCTGGTCTCAGGTCCTCACATCCCATTGGAATAAACTTCATGAGGATTTGACTCACTTCTGATTGTGGATTGTTCAGAATTCCCCTTTTTATTGATGTTCTTGTGATTTTGTTATACTCTTCGTGTTTTAAGGTAGCCCAGATGTACTCAGGACAACAACAAAAATTCAGGATAACATTTTCATGCATGTTCAACATTACAAAGACCTTCAGTCCCCTTCCAGGACTTCCAGTATTTCACCTAGACGGGCCCAAGACAGACAAGCCCTTACGAGAACGCACTGCTGAGTGCCACCAGCACACGTTTTCCGAGAACCTAATGCAATAAGTAACAGTGTCTAGAAGTTTGGCGGAGAAAAAGAGGTCATCACATGTTTGGCAACACATCATTAACTCGCTAATTATGCACTAATGGACATCTGATGTTCAAAAGCCACTACCTGATGCAATTATGTTCCACTTCCCTACATTAAAGGAAAGAAATAACAGCACTACATCATCCACCTGCTGAATTTTTGTACATATTTTAAAGCCCACTTAGATCAGAATAATCACTTCTACCCACCACTGATATCAGGCAAAACAAATAAAACTAGTTTCAGGACTTAAAGAAAGAAAATTTTAAAAGATATATAAAACCTTTGATCAGCAACCAGTCTTAGGTACTGGGTATTAGGCATAGCTGCTTACTGAAAGATTTCTCCAGAGTCCTATAGTAATGATTTACAAGGTTTGGGCCAAATTTTGCTGAATGTCTGTTAGTCCCAGGTCCACAACGTTTGAGCCAATACTAACAAAATAACAGTGCTTTCATGTTTTCTCTCATGACTAACTGCACATGTACCTGTTCTGCTAACCGGGGTAGTAACAGAACAGTTACATAAAGTGTGGGGGATGCCCTCAAAGTCCTTTTACAAAGGAAGTTCCCCATTTTGTGTCAGTTGGACAAGCCACCTGCTCTCCCTTCTCAGAGTAACTGCATGAAGACTCACCAGGTACTCACGTGTTACCATCACGGACAGAACAACCATGGGTCCTTTCTGTGCAATACCTGAAATCTGCAGTCAGCCTTTCAGGCAGAGCTGACCCACTGCAGCACAGACATGAAAAAGCACTCATACAGCACCCCACACACAGTTTTAAACCATTTATTTAAGAACCACATAGTGGATCCAAGGGAAGAACTCAGCCCCAACGAAACATAAATGAAATCCCATTAGGAAAGGCCTGTTTACATCCCAGCTCCAAAGAGCTTTTTTCAAAGTTACTAGCATCCTCAGATAATTTTGCTACCATGATTTATATATAGCCGGGGAAGAACTCAGATGAAAATCACATGTGGAAATCTGCAGTGCTGCCAGGTGGCCTCTGGAGGGAAGAAAGTGCTGTGAAACTTCTGGAATGGTTTAAAGCTCTGAGTCCCTACAAGGCAATTTGTATTACACGATGCCCCATAGCAACATGCTGTTCTTGAATACACAAAGCATAAATACAGAAAATTGAGTTAATGGGTTTTGTACTGCACATCTTGTTTTGTTTGCAGACAGTGCTACTAGAAACAGCTTCCAATGCAGTCCGGCTTCTTTTATGATTGTTTTGATCCAGCTCATGCTTGTTTATATAAATAACCATTTTAGAGTGGCAACTGTAAGAAGCAACTGCAAATTAGCAAGCACTTCCCAAGGACTGGAAGGGGACTGCTTGGATCAGTTCCCTCCTCTGCCCCAGACAATCATGTAAGAAGCGTCACAATCAGACAGACCCCTTTCCCCTTTCTTCTCTGCCCCCTCATGTGAGCTTCTCAAAGGATGTTTCATCTTCCAGAGATGTGCCAGTTCTAATACCAAACTGGCAGGTCTCCATCAGCACCTGTCAACAACTCAGTGCAAAGGACCATGTAAAAAGAGCACTGCCATCCATGAAGAGAGTGTAGCTCCACTCTCCCATGAAGAGAGAGAAGCTACAAATGTAGCCAGAAAAAAATAATCAGGCTAATGGCCACTTCTGTAATTTAGGTTGTCTGAAGGGTCAAGTATTGTCCCTTCATATAAAAACAGTTAAAATAAAATTGTGAAGGCAGTGTGAGCCATTGCTGGCTGGGCAGACACCGAACAGGCAGGATGCACAGGCAGGGAGTTAAGAAGTAGCTCCCTGGGTCAGACTGCCCGGAAAGGCAGCTCGAAAACTGGTAGCAAGTAACATTTGGTTCTACTCTGATCAGTAGACCAGGGTGATGTGTTATTTGCAATTAAGCAGAATTGCACCATGAAGTCATGGTTCTGCTCATGAGAAAGCCTCACCTGTGATCTTGACACTTGACAATTCAGCCCAAGAGGAAGGAATGCCATTGTCAGAGGAGCACAACTGCTACATTCCCATTTTAGAGAGGAAAGCCCAGCAGATTTACTATGAAGAATTCCAACCTGAGACTGCCAGGACTCAAGGCAGAGTACTTGGCTAGCAAATGATTTTGAAGTGTGACTGTTCTCCCATAATCACCAACTGCATCTTCTCTATGCAGAGAAAAAAACAACAATTGATTTGCAAGCAGCAGATTATTTACCACGTCACAGTCACCTTGTATGTACACAGAGGAGCTGCAGCTTGATCTGAGAATGCCTCCTGCCTGTACTGAAGAGGCCCCTAGCACACACATCCTTCCTTAGCACTGGGCTCTAAAATAGGCCTCCAAAAATGACACTGTATCCTACACATATTTTGGGTAAATTGCACAGCTTTATTTTCTTTTCTAGCTCAAAGATAGCCAAATGCGTGATTCCATGTTTGTAACCTTTCCCCAATCTGTGGTGGATTGTTTTATAAGCGTTCGCAGGCAGCCGATGCACTGAGGGATTGCTCACCCCTTGCAGCAGGAGCAGTCTCATCCACTCACAGAGCCTGCTGCCCATATGCAAGCCTGGGCCCTTTCCAGTCTGCTCAAGGGGCCTGGTCCCTCTTGAAATACTCCAGAAGGGCTCATTTCATCTCAGCAGCTATAAAACTTGTCTGTATTATTTAGCTTACAGTGTGCAAAAAAATTTACGCAGAGGTGTGGTTACAGTGCTGGGGAATGAGGGCATAGAGAAAAACCAAAAATCACACTAGAGCAGGAGAAGTAAAGCTTAAGGAAGACTAAAGGAACACAAAATGTGTGCAGCTAGATAAAGCTGACATAACTTGGTTATTGCCTTCATAACAATGTACACGATTGTGAACTTTCCCAAGGCTTTTTGCACATTAATTCATAGTTCACCTGGTGCTCTTAGCTGTGCAAACCAAAGCTTTACACTCCAGTTTCTTGAAAAAAGTCCTTTTTAGGCTTGGCAGGCAGCACTGTTTTAAGGTTTCATAGCTACAGTTGAGTATGCTGCTCATCGTCATTGGCCCAGTGCTTGCCAACATACACAACAACCCCTAAAGACTCTCTTGAGGGGCTAAGCAGGACCAAGCAATCAGCTGGACAAAAAGGAAAGGAAACTTCAGTGCTGCCTTCATTAGCTGCAAGGGGTGCAGAAACCTCATGAAACTGTCTCAGCAAGAGGAAGAGTGTGAGCACTTTGGTGGAAATTTGTGCTAGGAAGCAAGGAGCAGGGTGAGTTCATATGAATTTGCACCTGCATCAGCTCACTTCATTGACACTGAAGCCATTTGAAAAAACACATCAACAAGCAGATAATGGAAAGGATCCAGCTGAGTCACAGTGTCTGCCTCTCCTGAGCAGCGTCATCACCGAGTCTTAATCCAGAGACACTGCAAGACAAGACAAGGAATCTTATGTCCCATCTCCTGATGGCAGGTGGTGCAAGGAGACCTGGGAGATTCCCTTTTAAAATAAAAAGAGTCAGTTGCCAGTACCAACTGGTTGGCATTAATGCCAATAAGCCATTCCAGAGTTTAACTCAACCATGCCACATGTCAGCATCCCGTTACTGCATTACATTATGCAAATCAACCTCCAAGAAAATGCAAACAGAAAAGAAGCAGCTATAATCTCATCAGGCATCACTTTGTTGAGCACAGCCCCGCTGCCAGCCCCATGCAGGAGTTATACGGAAATTCCTGCAAAACAGGTTTCAGTCTTTGCACTCCAATACCCAACCCATGCTGTTAGCACCAGTGGAACAGCAAACACCGCCCAACACATGAAACTGTGCTGACCATCCCACCCCAGCTGCACCGTCCCAGGTCAGGTCCAAGTCCACCTCTCTAAACCAAGGAATGCTTTATGGTCCAAAAATAGAGGGAAAACACAGTCTGAAAGATACCAATTTAATGCTTTCTTGGGAATACTGCAGTTGCTAAGCACTGAACCCTCCTCTTTAGCTTCAGAGGCTCAAACCACCCTGCCATCTGCTTTTGCTCACTTCTTAGTTGCTCAGTCTAACCTTTGTTGTGTTTTCAGAGCTCTAGCCCCATCTAATTCATATTCACTGTCTATCCATGGTGCCATGGTGTCTTCTCACTTGCTTTCTATTTGCACAATGCACTTCCTCTGCCATTCGGTTCTTCTCCCTGCATTGGGCTTTGCTAACCCCATTTTTTAATCCCATTACTGGCTTCATTTCATTCATCTACTGCTCTAAATCCAAGCTTCTTATGCTCCACTCTTATCTTCCTGACATCCCATCTTTCCCAGTTACTCCCTGTTATTCCCAATCAGTTTCTATCTTTTGCTCACTCTTGTGAAAGTCTCACCTTCCACCCGTGCATAAAAGTTTGCTATTTCTTACGTGCCTGACCACACTTCTTCCATTCACATCTTTGCAGAGACATCGCTTCAGTGAGACCTTTTAAACAAATTCACCAACGAATTGTAACAAAAAGCTGCGTCCCACCTTAAGACCAAGGTTTGGTGATCTGATTCATCCCAGACATTACTTGCTTGGATGTAATATCCACTGCCCTGTGCAGCTCATGAGAGCACTGAAGCAGGAACTGTGATTTCCTGTTCCATGAGGCACAGACCACACTGTCAAGGCCTAATAAAAACCAGGCAATGTTTCATTTCCGTATAATCAGTTGCATCGTTTGACCCATATTACAGAAAAAGGAGCACAAAAGCAATGGATAGGATCCTTGCTACCTGTAAAAATGGATCAAATTCTAAAGCAGCATCTGAGGAATGTTTAAAGAACAATATATCTTCAAAGACATCATCATAACCTAGAGTAATCCTACTGTAGGGATTATGTGCCCGATTCAGTCAGAGAAAGGAAGCTTAGAACAGAAATTTCTGTGCAAAATGATCTTTACATGATAGAAATGCTTGGTGGGAATAGTGGGGAAGTAGGGGAGGGGAACAGAAAGGAAGATAATTTTCCCTTTACTCTGCAACTTGCTGTACTGGTTTTTGCAATTCAAGATCTGAGAGTCTTTTCCCAGTGGATGGTTGCTGGTTTCACTTATTGCAAGACGAGCTAGGAAATCCAGAGGCAGAATTAAATGGAGGAAAAGTAACCCAAGCAACAAAAACTGGAGATGCTTTCATGGTACTAGGATAGACCAAAAAAAAAGTGACATAAGATATGATATAGCCCAGAACTTCTATCTCTATGTCACAATATAAAATAGCCCTTATCCTAATCTTGTCCTCAAAACTTGCCACACAGACATATCAGTGTCCAGATTTGGACATACAACATTACACCCATCAGTTTTTTGGGGGCTGCTGCAATCCTCAGACCCTCTAGTCAACCAACAGCTGATCTTTGCAAGCTTCCACACTGATTTGGCAGTGGGAAATATGTTTCCTGCAAGACACCATTGAGTCTCCATTAAATGCTCTTCTAGCTGGGGGGCAGTAGGTTATGGTAGGAGGTGGGGCTTACCTCCACCTTATGCCTGGGTATGCAAAAACCTGAAAAAATGATGTTGGGAGGGACTGGCAACAAGAACAGCCACAAATTGTCATGGGGAGGGTTCAGCACAATTAACCGCACTGATATTAGCAGGATGCGTGTCACTCGAAGGGAGCTGTGCAGCTTCAGTCTTGAAGATAACGTCTACAGGAGATTTGTTTCAAGAATAAGGAAGAAGAAAAGAGCAGAGCAGTCTCTGCAGAGGAAGGATGAACATCTGACCTGAGGCAGATGACACTTCTGGAAATTATGGCCACGCAATCCCCCAACTGCACAAGCTCAGAACAAAGAGTGCACGCAACAGATGATATCTGGGCTCACGCTGCCATTTAAATGGGATCTGCTAAGAAACAAGCATGCCATTTTCACCTGCAGCAGATTTGTTTTACGACATGCTGGGCCTTACTGGTCTTCTCTGCTAAAGAAATGAATTCCTGAAGCCAAGGACATTAGAAGATGGGACATGGTACCTGCCAAGTCTCTCTTCCCCTCCTCACCCAGGACTGTGGAGGCTCCCAGCTCATCCTAGATCAGTCACAATGTTTTGGGCAGTCTGCCACCTCCGCCCCACTCAAGCACCAGCCAAACATCATTAGGAAAGCTACAAATTCATCCACTCAAAGAAATGAAAAATATACATAGTGCAATCAACTCTCTGCATCTGTTTGGGCTTTGGTTTGTGTCCATGCTTCAGAGTCACTTTATGAAGTGAAAAGAGTTTTAATCTCAGAGCATTCGATAAAGTACGGGGGCATGCCAAGCTAGACAGCGAGGAAGTCTGTGCTATGATATCATCTGCAAGCAGGTGAGCCATCACATGAGGTCTGTCTCATTATATCCAAACAGATTTCACGGCACCTGTAAAATAAAAGATTTTGGAGGATAATGATCTGGGTGCAGTTCAGCACAGACAAAATGGAGATTGGGTTCACAGGGAAAAGGGAACAAGACTTATTTTGAGAGGAAAACAGTAATAGCTTTAACAATCAGGAGGGATGATGTAGGACAGCAGTTCCCAAACTCCTTGCATGACAAACACCTCTTACTCTGGCACCAAAATACAGCTTCATCCAGACTTCCCATTATCATCAATGAGACACACACAGTTAAGGATTACAGAAGAGTGCATTTATGTTCCCAAAGGCAAAACAGCACCATTTCCTTAACCAATGTTTTCCAATATTTTAACATTTAAATGTAAAGAGAAAGACAAGCAAACTGTTGAGAACCAACCCTGAACTGAAACTTTATGGATTTGGGAAAGCCTCCTAGCCCTTCGCTCAGCACTGCTCAACTTTTTTGACTCATCAGTTGTTTCTCCAAGCCATGTGCCCTTAGGATACTGGCATCAGTTATAGAGGCTGGGAAACTCACTTGCTGATGAGCTGTTGACCCCACAGCTCCCAGCCAGTTCTGCAGATGTAAATGCTTAGTATGGCTTGAATTACGACTTATGCTTCTGCATGGCAGCTGAATCGAACCTCCAAGCCTGTCAGCCTTTATCTGCTGCTCCTAACAAGACCTGGACAAGAAACTTTGACTGCGCTACTTGAAGAGAGAAGTTAAAGCCCCATGAAAGGTCTGAGCGAATCCACCATGAACATGGGAAGACCTCAGCAGCTGAACTTAAATACACACAGAGAAAAGTGCACACCCTGCTTAACTCAGCTCCTTGCAGGTCACATTGGGACCAGTGTATGCATAGGATGAAGCCTCCTTCCCAGCAGACTCATATCTTATCACTGACCAAAGCTTACAACCAAGATGGTACGACTTTCAGCTGAAATCCCTCCTGCAGCCAGGACTTCCTAAGAGCTCTCCCACATGAGTCTTCTCTGGTTTAAGAACAGCTGAGCCCATGCTGCCATTTTCAATATGGGCAGAGAAGACTGTCATAGAAGTGCCTCATCAACTCTCTTCTACAAAGATTTTAGAAACTTATCTTTGAGACTACCACTTTTCTGTCAGATTTGGTTAGCTGATAGCAATCAGTGGCTCCAGAAGTTATGATAACATGCTATAGAGGGAAGGAATAAAAACAAATCATGGGAACAAAGTCTTAAGGACTCCAAGTCGAGTACTTAGGTTGAGGACTTGACAGGTGCTGCCCACACAAGTACAATTTGTATAACTGCTATCCAGTGGAGCAGGCACTATATGTCTCAGTTGGCAGCTGAAAGTAGGGATGTAAGTCACAGGAAAGAGTTGTTCCTGAGCCAGCCATCACATAAAAGTAACTCTTCACAGAGTTTTTTGCATGCATTGTTAAAGTTGAATTGTTGCTTGAAGGTACAAAGCAGAAAACCAACAAAATCAAAAAAGACTTTCAGAAGGGCAAGAAAATATGCCAAGAAATACACTACACAGGGCTTCACCTTGTCAAGACTTTGGCATGCACAGACTTGAACAAACAAAAGAAAAAAAGAAATCACCTTTTGCCACTTGCTCTAAGAAATTTCACAAACCTCTGAAAATGTACAATGAAGTAGCTTGTAACGTCAAAGCTGATAAGCAGCTCCTGGATGGAAGACAAGGCAGCTCTCTGGTTTCATGACAAAATATCGCAGTGCAAAACAATCAACCACATTAATGGCACATAAATTCATTCATTAAGGGAAAGACATTTCTGCTCATGTTCTTTGCACTGACAGCTGGCCTCCTGTAGTTTGCATACTTAAAATCTAGCCCCAGAGGAAGGAACTGGGAGCAAGGTGGGGGGGGAGAATATTTCCTTTTATATAAATAGGCACAGTTTTATTTACCTTAGGAAAAAAGGTAGATTACCCAGGTAGCCCAATTGTAAGGACACACAGAAACTATGCTGACATTTAGACTTTTTCTATATTTTTTAAAAAAAGAAAAGAATTAACTTTCTCACTGTCATTTTGCCTCTGCCAAAGGTCTTCCAACTAGATCCAAAATACTGACGCTTGGAGAGAGAAGAGAGATACTGTAATGAATGGAGACCCCAGAACATTCCCAAATATCCAAAGCACAGTTTATTCCTCTCAATATCTCTCATAACTTCCCATGCACACAGCAGGGCATTCAAGCCAAAACTGACTGGGCAAGAGAAAAAGCAAAATTTTCTTTCTTAATAGAATATTAATTTGTCTCTCTCTTCAGGCTAAGAGACAGAGAAAACTAAGAAACTGTAGGAATGCTTATTGTCCGAACTTTGACAAAAAGTTTTCATGTACTTTTTGATTATTAATTCCCTAGCTGCATTTTAGTAAGGACTCTTTTGGACAAGGATCAGTAGAATTCCTAATCAAAACCACAACAACCAAAAAAAGAGTGCCACTTCTGCTTCCTAACATGAAATATTTAGTGTAAAATCCCATGAGCTGCAGTATAATGACATCACATTAATGGAAGAAGAAGAGAAAACCTTCTAACAATTAGAGCGAGCCTTGCTGAGAAGACACACAGGAAATTGTCAAGCTGTCATTTTAGTATCAACCACAGCACATGGGACAGTACTGCAGGCTACTGTAAACCCATTTGTCTCTTTAATGGGTTGCATCAGGAAACAATAAAGACTATAAACTGAAGGATGTATTCCTTTCTTTGCTTTTAAGCAGAAGGGTAACATCAGTTAAAACACCCACTGCTGCCTTCCAAGCCTGTTCCAAGTCTACTGTCCCACTCTACCCACTACAGCACCTGTGCAACCTCGGAGCAGCTCCAGAAACAGAGTCAGCCTAATGCAAAGGAGAAAAGTTTGACTTAATGTGTGTTTTCTGATAAAAACAAAATTTGTGTAGACCAGCAAGCAACATTTTTTCCACCTCCTGCACCTCCAGCAAAATTGCCAGCAAAAGGCTGGTTCCAGAGCCGTGACTGCTGGCAGGAAGAACACAGCTTGAGTTTTAGATGCCAGACTGAGCATTCAGCACTGGCAGGTACAGAGACCTTGTCTTAGCTTTAAACCTGAGCAAATCTGATCTGGGAGTTCACTGATGGAGAATAAATATGGAAGAAACTGATTTCAAATTGTGTCATTTGAAAGGATGAGTTGACAGGACAAAAATAGCAAATGCAATAGGTACCTGACTACCATTGTTACATTTGTTTAAGCAGAGATTGCTGCAATGTTCAGGAGCCGCATAGAAGACTCTGCAATATGCAATCAAGTCACAGGTCTGAAAACACACCAAGAAACATCCAGTAACTTTCACAGATGATAAGAGCTGGGCAGATAAAAGAAGTAATTACATCTTCTTTGAAACTCTAGCTATTTTTAGTGCTTTAATCAAGGGTCCAATTCTTCCACCTTCCTTCTCACCAAATAATCCTTTACTTTTTAATTATTTTCACTAGGATGGCTACAGGCAAAGTAAGTTACTATGAAGTCAGAGTTAAGGGAATCGGAACAGCCCAAAACATTTTGGGTCAGAAGCAGAGACTCTGACCAAACAGCATCATCAGTGGCTAAAAAAAGCATCCATTTACCTCTTGCCATGATGGACCCAGCCCAGAACTGGAGGCTAAGGTTTACCCACTGTGATATTTAGCCGGTGGCCTCTCTAGGGCTGTGCTAATCAGACCAACTGAGCTGGATCGCAGTCTGATGCAAAGAAATACAGATGGCTATTAAGGATTGGACTGAGACCAAGTCATTCACAAATGCCATCAGGCTACCAGACACTAGCCGTTTCTGGGCAAATCCCAGAAGAGAGAGGTAAAAGGTTTTTACCACGAACCTCCACATCAAAGCCTGCCATGAATGCAAGACTCAGGAAGAGCTCTGTAAATTGTTCATACAGTGCTCTGCACTGGTTCACTGGTCTGGGTCAGGGTAGAAAGATCCAAAGCCAGTGCAGGGATTCTCTTGATTCCTGTGTTGTCTGTCCTGTCTACACCAGCATAAAGTCCAGCCCTAAGAAGCACACAAGTCAGATCTATTTGAGTTTTCTTTGCTTTGGAGACTTGTAAGAGATCTGACAGTCAGCACAGCACCTGGATGTTGCCATCAGGTCTTAAGCAAGTATCAGCTTTTGTCATATTTTGTATTTCACCAAAGCTTGTCAAATGTGGGTTATATTTCAACCTCCGCACTTCAATCCTGTTTCTTACTTTTCACATTCAGATACTTATTCATCGTAGTGCTCTCAGCCTTGCTCCAGCAAGCACCAGCTGGCTCTTTCTGTCTCCTCTCTAGTCTCCACCAAGCTATCTCTGTGCTGCATGCTGGGGAAAAATACTAACCCCAAAACACCAAACAGACAGCAAAAGCAATACAGAAAGGAACCAAAGAGAGGATTAGTGTCTCACTCTGATATTCGTTCATGTGTGTTTCTATAAAAGAAGGCAAGTTTCTCTCTTTCTTGTCAAGCCTTTTTCTGGAAGGGAGGGCATTAGAAACAAAAAGCAAAAGCCCAAACATCCTTGAGTATGTGACCATTTTAAAGCAATCTTAAATGTCAAAACAAAAAGAGAAGAAGCTGGCTGTAAAATAAATTAGTTTCTGAACATGGTAGGTCACTGAACACAAAGTCTGCTCCTCCAGGAAGCACTCAGAGCTGAAGCACGGCCGGGAGATTCATGTCTCCAGCCATGATGCCACCATGCCAACAGCAACCCCTTCACTCCCAAGAGTGCCACTCGAAAGACCATGAGAGAGGAGCAGCGAGGGAGAGACCCTTTTGCCCATTGTCAAATTTGCTGTATTCGAGCAGCAGAATCTTCCGAAGTTGAGAAGAACTCCCAGGGAGGTCTTTCCCTCACATTTTCAACTTCTACCTAACAAGAAAGTGCCTGGAAGTTCCTGTCCCTCACTGTCTCCTCTTCAGCAACCCTGCCTGGTCCTGTCCTCTGACAGTCCTTGAAAGATTTCCCATCTCTCCAACCTGAGTTATGGTATGGGCTGGGGGGTGCCTTTTGTGCATGATTTCAGGCCTAGACTTCTGACTTTGGTGAAACCCTGCAGTACCAGCAAGTCCAGTCCAGGTAAGTGAAACATGAAGTGTTTCAACAGGACAGCAAAGTCCACATAAAAGACTATAAAATACAGCTATTCCTACAGTTCATGATTCCTTGTCACAATTAAGGAGGAAAGAGACACCTCAGTCTTAGTGCCAGCATTGGGATAGAAAAGCAGCATCACATGAAGGTGCCTGTGAGGCAAACCAGGGCACCTTTACTCAAGGGAAGGTGAACCAGATATGATGCAATGTAGCATGGTATTGCAGCTGGCAGGCTGCTATCAATGAGGTAGCCGGGAAGGATTCTGAACAACTCGTGCATCCTATGAAGCACTAGCAAAGTCAAGTTACTTTGTTCCAGGGAGGATTTCCTGCCACAGCCCAAGATATCATCTACACAAACAGGATGCAAGGTACAGCAATGTGGATTAACCACAGTAACAGCCCTGGTGTACACTGACCCAAGTCAGTTGACTAAGTGGGATATCATTCCAGAACTCATTTCCAGGAGAAGCCATCTGACAGCCGTTACCTTGCAAACTGCTCTGTAGAAACAGGTGCAAAATTAGCAGAAAGCTCTGGTTTTTTCTTCCTTACTGAATTGAAGCACTCAGAAAAGACGTTTACTGAGAAATGTGTCTTCAGAGAGCTGGAAGGCCATGAAGACCCTTCAGTCTCTCCACAAACGGATGTTACCAGCAGCCATCTCTTGGAGTGAGCAAGACAGCCCTGCAGAAAACCAGACCTCTAGTGATGTATAACTTAATTACAATTCATGAGGTCTTCAAAGAATCCTTAGCTGGAAAGGCACTGGATATGCAAGCTGTGTAGCTTAAAAATAATAATAAAAATATCTGACTTCAGAAAAGCACTGTGAATCCAAAGAAAAGAAAAAGCCAAATCTCCCATTTGAAGGAATGAAGTATAAACATTCAATTTGGAACAAAAAAAAATAAACAAGACAGTATTTCCAAAGCAGCCTTTTGAAATTATGCACAGGAAGGGCAGATACATCTAGATTCTCACACAAAAAGAGCAGTTCACCCACTTGTTGTTTTGGGATTCTAAGAGGATCAAAAGGGCCATTTTAATGCTCAAAATCCGCCACAAAAATCTCTCTCAAACACATTTCAAGCAGGCTCAATAGAAGAGAAGCAGAACTGTGATCAGACACATAGTGACTCAGGGAGATCTGAGTGCAGAAACTTGTGAGCATTTCCACTGAATGCAAAACAGTAATTAAATGCTTCCTATAGAAAAGAAAGGTTGTCCCTTGGACACTTCTGTCAATCTGCATTTAACAGATGCAGCAGCCTTCTCAGTTCAAGTGCACAAGAGCTCCAGTTCTTCACTGAAGTGACCTTATCTGTCAGCCCAGCCTGTCCTGTTCAATCTCTGTAGCTCTGCTTGGTACATTTTGTGAACACGTGTGGGGATGAGAAGATGCAAAAAGAAAAAGCATGATGAACAGGCAAAGCATTGGCCCCAATTAAAAAATTAAACAGGTGTCCTGAGACTGTCAGCCTGAAGATGGAGCATCTACATTTAATTACAGGGATAAGTTTAGTAGAAAATGCCACTCCAGCTACTGTCAGAATGCATGATTAATTTGTGATAAAATATCCAGCAGTGTCTAACAGAAGCAGATGGCTGGGGGACACGTATTTACACAATCTCTTGTTACTTCTTCAAGATGTTACCAATGACCCTGGGCTCAGTGTCAGTGCATTAAAATGAAATTCTCATATCTGGTCTTTTGAAGTCTCAGACTTGCTGGAGGCATTTTGAAGTGGCCCTGTATGGTGGCACACAGGAGCCAGAGAATGAGAAATCGAGCCACCCAGTGGAGGGTGCTGCCTTTCCACCATCACTGGGGTCACCTGTCTCCTCTTTTGGTCTCAGTTCATCAGTCCATCTCTTACAGCGACGTAAGGGCATGGCTCTTCCTTAAGCTCATCAGCAATGCCAGTCCTTTCCAAGTGATTCCTTAATAACTAGTTTCCCTGCCATGACAGCAGGTGCTGCACCCACTGCTAATCAACTGCAGTTTCAATTAGCAGTTAGAGTAGGGTTTTTTTCCCCACATGATCGATATACTCTGCCATTGCGATGTTAAAGAGCACGATTATTTCTCCTCAATCATAGAGACCGTTTTCTAAGCCATTTGGGTCTGATAACATGCACAACCGTACCTTGAAGTTTAACTTATCCTGCCTATCTGACCGTGTTTGAAATGCCAACTGCAAGGTCCCTATTGGCTTCCAGGTAAGTAGAGGAGCTAGTTTTACTGCCAGCCCCTGACACTGCAGATGAGGCTTTCAGGATCACACCATTTTCTCCCTCACCTTCTTCCCCCAGGGAGGGCAGATTGCCTTTGACTGGCTTGGGTTGCCCGAGCTCCCCACCTGTGGATGCAGTCCTTGCTTTGTTGCACACAGGTTAACTGGAATGGTTTTAAGCACTAAACTAACGAGGGTCTGAGGACACATCTGTGGAACTTCTGCTGAGTTGCTTCCCTGGGTCAATGTTCTGACCCACTATAACAGATACAAAAATCTCCACTTGGAGCTTTCACCATTTCACACCACAGGTAGTTTCAGAAAGCTGATAATAATCTCTCTTCATACTCGTGACCGAACACATGGGACCCATACTGAATGTGCTAAACCTTTCCAGAAAAGAGATTATTACTTCCCAAAGCACACCACATTACAACTAGCATTGAATAGGACATTATTTGATGCAGCTGACCTCTGAATTTTAGTTCTTAATTTTACTCCTGAGAAAACTCAGGAAAAAAAAAAGGGAGAAATCACCTTTACCTTCAGCTCCACTACATGTCAACCATTTCCTTCTACCCTTATCCATGGTCATGGCCCTAGCGTGAGACTTCTCTTCAGGTTAGTCTTTTGACTTCAGAGACATGGTGGAGATTAAGACTTCACTGAGATAACTTCGACTATTTCATAGATACAGACACTTAAACAGCCACAGGCTAAGGGCAGGCAGTCACAGAAAGGTATACCAAGATATGTCACTGTTTGGACTTATACCTAGCTAAGCTTTTGACTGTTTTGGAATTTCCCTTAACTGTTGATGGAAGATTTTCTTATAATGACTTTAAGCAATGTAAACAGCACTTTCACTTAAAGTAGCGAACAGCCACTGATCAACTACCATCAGCAAGGACATAAGTTAATGATAACCTGGAATACTACTACCTATGCTTTCACAGATAAACCCAAGAGAGTTAGATAGTATTGTGGAAAAAAAAAATCCGTAAGTCTACAACTGGATACAGGCCTAGCTATTTATGATTTGTATCGTTATGTTGTTGAGCTGCTCTTCACTGCCCCTAAAGCACTAAAACAGGTCTGAGGCCACAAGACTTGGACAACATAACTGCCCGTCACTTGACAGTACTGCCTCCATATCTCAGCTGCAGCACAAGTTGCCTTGTTAGACCCCAGAAGTATGAACTATTGAAGCAATGGCACAGAGATGCCCTTCAAACATGCAGGGCAGAAAGAATGCATATCAGCATTTCAATACCCCACTTGAATCCTTGAGTGAGTTCATAGTCATTAAGTTTGTTGTTAAAACTTCCTATATAACAATTCTTCAGTTTCCAAGAGGTTTCCCACTTCATACAACATAACTTCCATGATTTCCTGCAATAGCCACAATTAATAGCACTATGGTGTTCTTATGCTCACTAAATTAACTTCTCTGTACACATGGAACTTCCTCTGGACCCTCCTAACTGGAAGGATGGGACACAACATATCTCCATGCACACACAGCTTCAGAACTAAGCGCATCATCCAGATGCTAGAAAAAAAAACCAACAAACCAAACCAAAGCAAACCCAAACAAACAAAAAAATACACTAAAAAAACCAAAGATGCAGTAGAAATACATATTCAAGAGGGCATCCCATAACCAGTTGGAGAGAGTTGGTGTATTTTCCATGTTAGTATTACATAAGGATGAAATGAACTTATTATGGGGCTCTTTGTCCCCTTTTTTCTAGTTGCTAGACTACCTCATTCCTTCCTTTTGCTCCCAAAGAAAGATGGATTTTTGCAGACTTTCTGCAGCTCTAGCGTTTTCAGTAATTAAACTTATCTCTGAGGCAATCACATTTAGGATTACTAGGTTTCCTATCTCCAGGCTAATAGGGTCAAAATGCTTAGCTGCTCTCCTGCCTGCCAGTTTATAGCATTTTGCTAATGGATCTTTCTTTCCATGGGGATAACACATTAGCTATTAGGTGTTCTCTTGTTGCACTGCAATTTTAGGTGGTCAGGCAGTGATAATAAGTGTTCTTGTTATATGGGAGACTTTATTGCTGGTTTAAATAGAGTGACAAAGCAATAAGAATAACCTTTTGCTCATGAGTTTGCCAGCAAGGATTTCAGTCAAAGACAAGGGGGACTTCTGTAACTTGTTCAATGGTTCCCCAGTTTCCACCTCATTTATGCTCAGTCTCTCATTTTTACTGCACTCGTACTCCCAGACTGCACCACTGCTCTGTTGACTGTACTTAAATGTTCATGTATTGGAAGAATCCAAGTTCAACAGGTTTCTGTCTACTTTAACTCCTTTCCTGAGAAACTCTGCACCTGCAGTGCCTTGTTTCTTGGGGTTTTTTTGGTTGGCTTTTTTTGGGGGGGAGGGGGGGTTTCCTCAGCATTATTCCTGCCCTTACTTGATGTCCCACCCTTACTTGCCTACAGAAGCCCTGTGCAGCAGTCAGAAGTCGGAGCAAATTGGCATCTCTGTGTATTGAGAAGTGAGGAGAATAAGAAAAAGAAAATGCAGTATGCAGAATATTCACTCATACAAAATGGAGTTTCTATGCAAAATGGCATCATTTGGGCCATGTTCAGATCCATGGAAATTGCCATTTCCTTCCACTCTTGTCATTCCAAAGCAAGTTTTATGCCTTTGTAGCAAACCAGAACTGCAGTCATATCTAATACATCCTAGTTTTAATGCAAAATAGGATGACAGTGGCTTATCTCCAAAATGTTGATTTTCTGGTAGAAGCATTTAATATTACTCATTAGAACCTACCAAGTGAATGAGTTAAAGTGATAGGGGTTTTTTCTATGGTACTTCAAGGCCATTACGTTGCACAGAAAATAATAATCACTTGTCAGGCTCTCCACTTTGCACACAGAGCCTTATTTCCATAGAGGTGAAAATTTAATAGTTCATTCGAATGCTTTTATTTTAAGGAATTTGGTGCAATCAGTGTGAACCTCACATTTTTGCCTTTTTTAAAAAAGGACTTAAGACAACCAATCTGGCAGTGCTTCCATTCTCAAGAGCTCAAGACAAGATGAATTAAAGTTAATTGGGGGTAAAATGAAGCACTTTAAAGTGTGTCTCTTGAGCTCACAAAACTGGAATAAGCACAGGGATCTATTCAATTATCCGTGGTTGTGAGAGTTGTTTTGTGGAAACCCTGATACTCAATCCACTTGTTCCTCTCCCTGCGATCCCACCAGACATCATAGGCTGGATCAGTACTACAACTGAGGACCATCAACAAAACTCAAACTTGGACTCCATAAAAAATGGTGCCGCTGGTTCTCAGACAGAAAGAGCTCCTCCCCAAGCCAGAGAGTTGCTTCACCAGCATCACTTTACAACCCACTCTGCTGATCAGATTGGAAATGAAAGGAGAGAGAAGAAAAAATGGGATTTTAGACAAGACTCAAGACTGAAGACTGTATCAGTGATTCCCAGGATGTTTTATGCATGAAGAAGAATCTAACTCCACAGAGTAACTGCAATCCTAACTTTCTTTCCTAATCTCTACCAAAAGTAAACTTATTTGCCACTAATCCTAAGCACAGAATAGAATAGAGTCATAGAATGGTTTTGTTTGGAAAAGACCTTTAAGATCAAGTCCAACCATAAGTCCTCCACTAGACCATGTCCCTAAGCATGACATCTACTCATCTTTTAAACACCTTCAGGGATGGTGACTCAACCACCTCCCTGGGCAGCCTGTTCCAGTGCTTGACAGCCCTTACAGTAAAGGAATTCCTCCTAATAGCCAACCTAAACCTCCTCTGGTGCAACTTGAGGTCATTACCCCTTGTTCTATCAAAGTACTTTGGTTGAAAAGCTAACCTGTAACCTTCACCCCAGAGATGGCTTCATTTCAGTGTTGGTTGGAACAACTACCCCATAGATAGCTGTGCCCCAGAATCGCAAATACAAATCCAGCTTGCATGCACACACCTAGCGTAGGTCTGAGCCTGCTGTGTGGGTGCGCCTGAAGCTCTGCGTAGCCCCAGCTGTGCAGAGCAGTAGTCTGCACTGGGCTCAAAGATTAGCTCAAGTGCAGCGCAAAGTGGAAGCTCGACAAATGATTATTTTTTTAATGCCACCTAACAGCACTGAAATATAAATGAAACATGCCTCAGACTGGTCCAGGCATGCCTTTGACTGCCGAATAGATTTATCATACTGTGTACAATCTATGATTTGCTCTGGGATCTCTCCGACTGAAAGACAAGTCATTAACGTCCTCTAAACATCCTCAAGGAGTGGTAAGACAAAGAATAATCATGCACAGACTTAGTTTTGAATAGGATCCTGATTTAAGCATCTTGTTTCTTATCTTCCATCTTGTAGCTTTCAGCAGGTGAGCTGATTTGCTTTCTCAGAGATTATATATGCACTTCTGGCTGAACTAGCCAGCAAGTTTTAAGTTTTATTTGTTTTTTAAGTGGGTGGCTAACAAAACTGGCACGGCATGGGCTTGCTTTGCCTCTTGAACACTGCTCTGTAACTCACTTAGTGAACTCCCACTCAGATCACGGAGGCATCAGGTGCAGGGATGCCTGGAATAGGAAATTAGGTCTGCTGCAGAGAGGCAGGGAGGGCTGTGCCCTCCCATTTTCACACCTTTTGATTCAACCAGAGCTACAGGCATTGCCTGCTTCTTTGCAGCTGCCTCCCACAGAAGGCCAGGCTGTGCCCTAAACTTCAAGTCTGAATGTGCAGAGTTACAAAGAGTCTGGATGTCAAGTGGCCCCTCCAGGCCTTGCATTCATCTAAGGTTAGCAAGTCCAGCACAGAGGGTGCTCACAGTCCAATTACAGGCATGACTAAGGAGCACGCAGTGGCAAACAGGCCGTGCAGCAAGGAGCCCTTTCCTCTGAAACTCTTTATGTGCTTGGGCAAGTTTGTATCAGGATATTTTACCAGGTTATCCTATGATAAGAACTGGCACCGCCAGCCAGCTTAAGTTTTAAATATGATAGTCACCATCTACAGGGTTGCGAAGCCATCGTCCTCTATCATTACCAGTGATAATTTCTCAGGCAGGGCAAACTCTTCAGTACACAGAATTCTGCAACTCTAATTAGCAAGCCAAGATGCAAGAGTGAATCGTGCTCTGGTTAAAGGAAGTCAGCTTGCAAAAACATATTAAGATGACCACAAGCTCATGAAGTATTGATGGAAGGTCTTCATTTAAGTTCTTTTTTTGCTCAAAAAAACCTAAATCTTCTTTTTAGTATTCCTTTACGTTGTTTCCCTTTGATGAGTAATAAATAAAAAGGAAGTTGAAAACAGAATGCAAGTGCAAAGTCCCAGATCTGAAAGGGACGAAGACTCCATCTGTCACAGAGAAATCCAAAAATCCAAGTACCAGCACAGAGCCCACCTGCCAAAAAGGTTTTATGTTTACGTTAAGTGCGGCTTTAAGGAACAGAAATGTTATTGCAGATAAAGGCAGTCATAAGAATGACTGAGATGCACAGACAATAATTCCCTCCTTTGATTTCCTCTGCTGTCACTGCTATCAGTTAGGCATCTGAATGAAAATCCGCTTAGAAACTTTGATCCCTTTAAAAACAGAAAAAACAAACTCCATAATCTGGAAATCCTTAGACGAACACAGAACTTCAGCATCCTCCTACGCAGCACCTTTGCCGCAGCTGTGGGAAGAAACGTGCTGGGCACTCCTGCTGCTCCTTAGCAGTGCTGCGCCTTACACCGAGCAGCCCTAGGTCCAGCATGGGGAGGTGGTGAAACATTGGTGTCTTCTGTCTCATGTGAGAGAGGACTTTGCTCTTCAGCCTCGCTCAGAGAGCATACCAGTCCTCATGGCTCACTTGCTGCTTTGCACATTTATAAGAAGGAGAGTTTAGGATTGATAATTCTTTGCCAGAAACATAGATGATTGAATGGCCATCTCTATCAAGAAAGAGGTCCCCAAAATAGTTTGGGTTCTTCTACATGGGTTTGTTTTTCTCCTCATTGTGTTTTGTTTTTAGTACACACAGACTCTGAAACATCCATCTGCCTCCCCAGAGCTCAGCCTTTCACCTTTGCCTTGAACACAGGAGATGCTACTATGCTTTTATCTTTATGTTGAATTAGAATAATTACGTTTGTTCGTTTGGCCAAAGGCCAGGACCCAAGTTCTGGAGAATGAAGACACAATTGGCAGTGTGCAAGAGCAGAAATCACAGAGATGAGAAAGGGGAAGGTCTGTAGTAACATAATTACTTGTCCTGAAATAGTACTTTAAAGGGCTTTGCTAAATGTCTCAGCACTAACCCTTCCTGGATGTTGACACCACAGAACTAACACTATGCACTGGATGTAAGATCCAAGTTGCTGAAATCTTACCTGCTTCTGCATAAAAGATCAAAATCTGCTATGAATCCAGAGTGCAACCTGTTCACTTGCTTACACAGGCACACAAATGCAGTTGAGTTAGAGACTTACCAAGTTACCTCCTTGTCATTTGGCTACGTGCTGGGTCCTACCCTTCCCCAGCTGGGAGCTAAACTGGATGAGCTGACCCTCTTCAGTAGGCTCCCACTGGGACCAGGGTGGCAGAGCAGCTGCAGAAGAGCAAGCTGAGCTCCTTTCTGAATCACAGGGGCAAAGGACAGACACACAGGTCCAATTCCCAGCCATCTCCTCCATGCTGGTGCAAAACTTTTTCTATTAATAGGGCTAGCACCGAAGTCCTGTAGGCGGCTCCCCTTCAGGGCACATGATCAGAGTCTGTGGCAACTTGGCACATTTCCTCTCTCCAGTGACCTTGTGGGCTTTGTGCCTACTTGCTCCATTAACCCATCTTTGTGGGACACATGAAATACCTGAAGTTTCCCCAAAAAACCGATCATATCCATGGCCACTACAGGCAAGAGTCTCCCTGAACACTTCACATAGAGGGAGGCAAAAGCAGCCTGGTGGTTAGATACGCAGGTCTGAAGCAAACCTCATTTTTCTCCTCTTTCCTAATGCAGCAGTTCCTACAGATGGCTTTTTCAAAGCAGAACCCAAGAAATGCTATTGCATTCCTACAGGCCCTGGGGAAAAGCTTAGCTGCTGCAAGCCAGCCCTGTTCTCTGCTGTGAGGTACAGGCTTCTCTCTCCCTTGAGCAGGGCAGCTTTCAGATTATGCCCTTTAGTGGGATTATTTGGAAGGGTCCCCTCCTCCAGTTCCTGTACCCTGGCCCCAGCACGGCAAAGATTGAAAAGTGGATCTGAAAAACATCAGGCTTTAACACCCCTGCACCCTGGCCATTAGCTATAATTGTATTCCACATCAATCACATGAGTTTTCCCCTTAAAGGTTATTAAGTATAATTTATACTATGCAAATACTTCCAGCTTCATTAATGGACTTTTGGTTTCTAGTAGAAGTTATTCTTTGATGAATGTCTCCAGATGTCAGTATCTGAAAAATGTATTGTAGGAAGCAAATTCTCTCTGATGCAATGTAAAAAGGTCCGTTGGAGAGAGGGGGTTGGGAAAGATAGAAATATAATTAAAACAATTAAAGTTCCTATCTCATGACCATTTACAGATGCTCCAAAGTGGCTCTAAATTAAAGGGAAATGTCACAGAACATGGATGCTTCTGCCAAAAAGCAGCATTAAAAATGACAAATTCCAAACAGCCTGAAGACTCTCGTTAAATCCAAGGAACAGGGCTGTAACAGCTCAACCAAGGCAAGCAGAGCGAGTAGACCAAGAAAAGAAAATCAGGTCCAACAGTCAGCTGCCGAAATGAAGGGGAGGTGACCAGGGAAAAGCTATCCTGCAGAATAACCAGCCAGCATGAGACCTAGAGATTTTTAGATTTATTCCCACCAGATCAGGTTTCTTTTCTATCATCTCATCTTTAATGGATTCACACCGTCTGTTACTATGGCCTCAGTTATTGCTTTCTCCTAACCACAGATTTCTTCTTCTTTTCTCTCTCTTTTTTTTTTAAGTGTCTAAAATCTCTGATGATGAAAGGCTTCATCTAATATCAAGATCTGCTGAATGAAGGTTCCCCCACACAAGCACATCCCCAGCTGCAAATCAATGCGGAGGGGTGGCTGTGGGGGCTGCATTTCCTCTGCTTTTTCTATTGTTGGATTTTTGTTGGTTGGTTTGTTTGTTTTCCCCACACTGCTGGGAAAAATATCCTTTGGAATATTTTCTCATTTATATTGTGAGAAACCTCTGCTGGTGTGCTTGGGTGGGGGATCTTGGTTTATTTTTGTTTGCTTTTTTTTTTTCCCTTAAAAAAAAAGGCCATCTGCCTAAACTTCTCCTTACAGTCTCTTCCACTTCGGTTTACACTGGAGAAACTCAATTATAAGAAAATACAATAAATATTTATTGAACTGGTGAAAGCAATAGCATATGCTGAACACGCTCTGTTTTCCTGGATATTTTTTTCCCCCTGCATCAAGTCCTTGTTCTGTCAGAACTGTTTTCATGTTAGTATTAGTCAGTCACTCCCCATGTGTCAGTAAATGCAAAACATGCCTGCTGTGAGACAGAGAGCACGGGTGCCACTTTGCAGTTCCTCAGGATGTGAGCTGGCACAAAGACAAAGCACACACAAAGGATGACAGGCACCACAGCCTGCTTTTCCAAACAAAATGTGGAAATACCTTGGGAACAGGGTTTGGGGTGGGGGAGAGGAGGAAGTGCATAGACTTCAAGAAGCCGAAATTCAGCTGGAAAAGGTAGGGGAGGTTTCCTTGGCAGAAAGCAGCCCTGCACAGCACAGCTGCTTGAGGAAACTAACATCTGCGCATGGGGTCATGTATTACAACCTGGTAGCAGAGCCTATTAAGTGGCCATCTGTAGATGGTTTGCTTATTTACGAGCATTTCAATAGTACAGTTCATCATTACCTAATAAACGTTAATGAACTTGGCTGTATTATGCTGCTGTACAGGAGGTGCATTTTCATTCCCTTTCCAGCCTACAAAAAGCATTAGCTTTGGATGCCTCCACTTTAGGGGCTAGGCACTGGTTTGACTGGAATTCTCCTTCTCTGGCTAAGGACTAGTCTACACCAGGAGAGAGACTCAGCTCAGGCTGTCTTCTATGTGGCACCAGCCAAATTGCACAGGATCTGACCTCCAAAGTCCCTGGGCACTGCTCAGCACTGCTGAGCGAGCTGCTGGCAAGCAGAACTGCAAAGCCTGAGGACCAAGTCCAGCCCCCAGGCACAGTCAGTGCAAGCAGTGGAAGAAGAATCAGCTCAAAACCATCTCTGGGGAATCAAGCCAGGTGTCCAAAATGAGGAGAGTGGACCTATATGATCCAATCT
>NW_010209749.1:52479-53504 GCF_000695765.1 Mesitornis unicolor | reverse complement strand
AAGAGTGTGGTACAGTCCGGAAATTAGCTCAGCATTCAGCTTGCAGCATAATGCCACAGCCAGAAGAAACTGCAGGACAGGAAATCATTGTTAGCTGGATCCATCATTATTCTTTTACCATCTGTTACCTTCAGGTTAGTGTTTTTCACAACTCATACTGGTTTTCAGCATTGTATACAATTTCTACTGACCAGAAACTGAAAAAAATTAAAAATCAGCTCAGATCTTGATCAGGAGTTCATCTTCAATTCCCAGAGAAGATTTCTGTCATGAAAAATGCTACAGAATCATTAATGAGCACTTGTAGTAGAGACCTCTGTTCAATCTCCCATCCATCAGATGGCACCTTTGGCATTACAATGACCCAGGCTTCCCACAGCACCTGGCACATACGTAGTGCTTCACCTTCTCTAAGAATTTAATTGGCATAATAGATTAATGTTTATAGATTAGCTGACTTGGAAGGAGACCGCCACATCCCAAGGCTTCTGGTGTCCCCTTCTTTCAGCACGTAGTCTTTAGTTGGTAGATAGGAAGCAACTAATCAACTAGTGAACCAGCCAGGTCATAAGCAGTAAGATAGGAATACCCCCCACACACAGATGTGCATTATGGCTGGGACAGTCAGCATCTCCTCATCCTCCTTTATATGATCAGTACATATGAAGTTGCATCACCTTCTACTTGCCATGGGCAAAGAGCACACATCTGAGCTGCTACTGAGGTTCAGGTGGTACGTGGTACCCTGATCACAGCCTTCAGCAGACTTCGCTCATAGACTTCGCTCTACATGACACTGTGGTCATCTGTGGCATTATTATGGTCATTTGATGTTGTTTAAGAATAAATATATACTCTACCACTGAGCCTTCAAATGTGTTTGTCAACATTCATGCCCACCCATCCACTCATGATGCAGCAGATATGTTCACACAGATACTGCCCTTTACAGTATCAGAACCAATTCACAGGTTTACTTTGTATGTAACCCAGCAGAAACACATCAGTCCATGCTAAAGTTATGA
>NW_010209749.1:42040-52448 GCF_000695765.1 Mesitornis unicolor | reverse complement strand
TGTAGGGAACCAGGAGCTACTGAGTGACATTCACTGGGGTGCTGGAAAGGAGTCTTACTCATGACAGCCTCTTGTGTCTGCTGAATAAATAACATCAACAGCAACCATCCTCCATTCCGACAAAATATTAAAGAATCAGTGTCTAGCGGCTTATTTAAACTTGTATTACTCAATATTTTCTTTCAGTTCCTCTGGGAACACTGCTTCCCTGCCAGTCCCCGAGCCTGACTCAGGCCATCAGGTTCAAACACTTCAAGAGGTTCCTATGCTTGAAGGCAAACATGCTAAGATCTTGGAGTCCAGTCTTTACCCCCTCCCATTTATTAAAAATACTCTCTCAGTAAACAATTACGGAAATTTTCCAAACCCCCTGAACACTGAAATAGATGTGCCCCATGGCACTAGGCAGGCTGGCATTTGGAGCACCACCCCTGTTAAAGGCAGGTGTGCACACGTACCTGTGCACAGGCACTCACAGGAAGCAGAGAAAAGCTGTTTTAAATGTCTGGGCTCCCGTCTTTTCAGCAAAGCTTACCCATGCCCTCACTTCAGTCAATGAACACTGTTCTTAAAGGATAACCACCAGCTTAAGGGAAGGCTTAGCAAGCACAAATACCACCTATAACAAAACACTTTTGGATAGAAATAACATTCTTCAACACTTTCTTTGGCTTGGATTTAATAAGTGCGAAATCAATGTTATAATCAAACCTAATACTCATTTCCTAGAGTAATCCTCTGACACAGCACTTGCTATTTCAGCTGATTAGAAGCATTGCTCAAATAATAGAAATTCCTGATCAGTAACCCAGGAGTCCAATGCAAGTTTTTTATTTTAACCTAAGGCAGTTACTTCCCTTCATCCTCAGTGTTTACAAGTGGAGAAACACTTGTAGGAATTCTTCTGTTGCCATCAACTTAAACATCATGTTCTCCCAGCAGTGGATAAATAGTGGATGATTAAGCTTTTGATGCCTAAACACTGATGTGTTTGGGATTAACAGCCAGACCTCTGCTCTTAAGGTCTGGATTTTATTTTATTTTTTTATATTTCTATCAGCAGCAGCAGAGAAGGAATCTCAGACTGCGAGACTCAGCAAGGAAAGACCTCAGGCAACAACGATGGGATGCTGCCAGTCCTAGGTGAGTTCTACAGGTGAGAAACGTCTGTCTTCAAAAGACTCCTTGTCAGACAAGATAGTTCTCAATAAGGAGATGAAACTGATGGGAGGTTTTCTTTCTACATTTCTGCCTGCTTTTGGCAGAGTAGACCTGCGTGTGTGAGGGAGTTATGACTTGACAGCAAGTTGTAAAGCCATCCCTTCTTATCAAGGCAGAGCAGCTGAGACAGCCTCTTCTATAGTTAGCTTTTTAATTGAAAGATTAGAAGTTCTCTCATGCAGTTTGCATGAGACACAGCACTTCAGAAAAGTCACCCAGAGTCCAGGTGTTTTGATACTCTGACAACCCCAGGGATGGCATTGGTGGGGTTCATTACCATGGGGAGAGGACAAACTGGGGTCTCTCACTACAAAGTCAACCTGTGCCAGTCAAGAGTTTGATCATGCACTCCCATTACAGTTAGGTGCACTTCAAGGTTGGTGGTAGAGGGCTACACAAATGTCAGTAACAGAGCTCTTCCAGAGACACATCCTCACCTTAATTTCACAGATGGGTTGTGCTTTCTGGTGCCAATGTGACAGGACCAGCCTGCAATTGTGCAGGGTGAGGGTGCAGGTGAAAGCAGCTAAGACCAGGGCTGAGTCTCCAGGGAGAAGTTTTAGGAGGCAGTCACCTGCACCCATGGGTGAGAACTGAAGGTATGGCCTGAGGAAGGGGAGTGACTTGACTCAGAGTGGAGAGGACAAGTTGACTGCAGCATTAGAGGGAACACAGCTGCCCCATGTTCTAACAGGGAGCAGCCAGGAAACTCAGCTGATAGTGGGATGCAGGGACACACACTCAGCCCCACAAGGGTATGGGCATGGTGTCTTTTTAGTCATTTAAATGTCACAGAAAATACCCAGCCCTTCACAGGCTGATTTGTCAGGAATAATCATCAATCACTTGGAAAATGGGGAATGCAAAAATCCAGGCCATAAAATCATGACATCTACGCTACACAGCAGAGAACAGAGGCAATTGCCAGCACATTGAAAAGTAGAAACCAACAATAAACACCTTCACAAGAGATAGCCCCTGTCAAAATAAACAGATGCACATTTCCACTTATTATTGCACTGGCATACACAGCCCAAGATCTATTTCCAGACTCAAATGGTTCATTATGAACCATAGACAAAGAACATGAAGATAGTGTCACTAAAGGAGAACACTTCCTGTGAACACCCTCTGCTTCACGTTTTAATGCTTGGAGGAATAATATGAATCCAGCCCTCTGCGGCAGCTCAGGGATCCCCTGCACTGCTGTGCCTGGAGACACAATTACTGTAAATAAGGCAAATTTGTTTTCTTTAACCTAGTTGAAATGAAACTCCATTTAAATGGAGGATGTGGATTTTTCCAGCTGATAATCTAGCTCTCTTTTGTTTGAATCAGCCTTAAAAAAAAAAACAACAAAAACAATCAACAACTCAGTAAGAGAAAAGGAAATTCTCCTCCCTTTAAGCCTTGCAAAACTCATCCATCACCCATCTGTCCACCTTGCACCTCATTATTTATTATTCAAGACTCAACAAGCTAGCGTGCCAGTTAAGATTTTCCCTGAAGAAAGCTGGCATCTAGACAGACAGCAACTGCTATCAAAATGTTTCTTTGATTTCTCTGCCTTCCCTCACTCCATCCCTTGTGGTGGGAATAAATACAAAACCTTTAAAGTAAATAAAACACTTTTTAATGAACCAGCAGAAGAAAACAAAACCAAACCAAACACTGTTTTCATTAGTCAGACTTTTATCAGTGCTCCATTAAAATATCCTCCTCGTGGCCCCTTTCATCCTCTTGAGTTCTAACCCATAAGAGAAAAATCTGGTCTCGGACACTTGCAGGCTTCTGGGTGCGAAATGCATTTGCATTTCCTCTAATGAGATGACTTAGCTTAGTGGATGCTGGAAAAGCAGCTGCCATAACGCAGAAACCTTCTCTCAGCTGTTTGCTCTAGTAGCAGTTAAGTCCAAGGTGAAGCAGCCAGGTCAGTCCCAGCCATTCCCAGACATCACAGTCTCACAGGCACAGCAAAGTCAGTGTAAATGAAGCTTCCATTCACCTTAATGCTGGTCTCCTCATCTCAGGTCTCCTTAATGCTGAGAGGTTATCCTCAAACACAGCATTGCTTTCTGGCTAGAATGTGCTGGCAGCCTCCAGTCACTTTACCTCTGAAAATGGGTACTCGAGCAAGAAGTTCCCCAGTCTGCATTAGGCTGCATGTGACCCAGAGGCATCTGTCCCAGTCAGATCTCCAGTAGGCCATGGGCCAACCATGCAGCTCCTGATCTCAAGTGTTGCAGCATGCAGGCTGCCATTGTGGCTTTTCGGTCAACTGACTCTGCCACACGTTTGAACCACATTCAAGGGTATCAAGCCCTGGATTTGAATTCTCACCCCCCAATGCACTAAGAGATAAAGAACAGCTGCAGCTTTAGCTTCCTCCTCTATTTCAGGATTTTCAGAATAATTTGACATCAAGCACCACTCCCAGACTGAGGATTATGAGCCCTACCAGGCAGCCCAACATGAAGCCATGCACTGGTCCATGTTAAAACTTACACTTTAAAATGAAAATAAAGCCCCGGATACCTTCGAAAATAAGGCCTTTCCCCTCCACTCTCCCAGAGAACAACTTTGTCACAAAGATGGAACAGGGTAAATGAAGTGCCTTCCTTTTCACAGTAACACCTTCCTATTTTTGTATCTTGCATCAAGTAGCATCCTCCTTTATAACACTCACAGCAAGAATATTTATCAGGAAAAACACAAGCCAGAAAAGGTGATATTTTTTTTTTCCTCTCTGCTATCTCAAAGTTTCCTGCCTGTCAGAGTTTCACACATTGGCTGATGTGTCTTTCATGTAATACATGAAAATAATATATGCAGGAACGTATCTGCAAGTGCGTGTGTTAAGGTGCTCTATCTTGTGCATATATTCGGGCATCTCTGAGGGCAAACCGCTCAGGCAGGGGCTGTGTGAATAGCTAGGTTTGAGGAATACAGAGGAAGGCTCGGTTAGTTTTCTGAGACTCACACTTCCCCAGAGCCAGGCTCACAGTGCTCAGGCAGAGAGCAGACACTTTGGAAAGGAACCACACAATTGTGTGACATGAACTAGGCTTTGTACACGGAAGTGCATGGTGTTTACCACCCTCAGCTACAGCTGGGAAGCTGCAAGCACAACACAGTCTTGGCACCTCCAAGTCAGTCACATGTAACTCCAGTGTCAACAGGGATACAGATCACTGGCAACATCTGTAAATGCAAATGCATTTATTATCCATTCACCAGAAGGACTCTGTCACAGGTCTGGGTGTCACCCACCAAAAAAAAAAAAAAATCAGAGACTGTTAATATTTTACAATAAAAAACTGCATGGAGCTTCTTTTTTATTTTTTTTTTTGTGTGTTTATCTATTCCTCCACCTCCTAAATGCGTCATTTTTTATATAACTTATACTAGTGATCTAATATCTTTCATTCCCAAAATTCATGATGGCCATTAAAGGTTTTAAGCCCATTTAACAGTAAAACAAGACAAGCAGTAAATGATTTCTCTTTGGTTGGGCTGCAAGGGGAGATGCCCTGGACGCACACAGGGGCATCACACCCACTGATGGTGCACTCACAGCTGCATCAGAGCATGAGAAATGGAGAGCTGCATCTTCTTCAGCTTCCCCAGCTGAAGCATCACATCACCTTATCATATCAAGCTATGAAAACGCTAAAAAAAGATGTCATACTAACAGTGCTTAGCTTCACACGCACAACCCAAAGCACAATGTTCTGGTAGGAAAATGGTCTTTTTAAATATCTTGTCTCTAAAAACAGCAGCATAGTCTGAAATGTCAGTTATTTCATAAATATAAAATAGCAAGATCTGCAGTACTCCCTTTTCTTTTTTTTATGAATCTGCTTTACTCCTTTAGCTGCTTACTCATTTGCACTTACCTTTTAGTCTGATCATGTAAAAGGTTTTGGAACAAGTACAGAGGAAGAATAAAAACATAACGGTTTCTCACTGCTCGAGGGCATAACTCTAATTAAAAAGAACATTCTTGCTTTTAGCACCCAGACTTCTCTCTCTTCAAAATCTGAACTTTGACATTTTCAAACTGAGATTTAAAACAAGAAAATAATTCTCAGTGCCGTGATGAAGGACTGCCTGCATTGCACAATGGAGAAGGGGAGGGGTGAGGGAGAAAGAGGTGCAAGGCTAATAGGCTTATCAGGGAGTTTGAGTCCTGAAAATGCAGATTTGTTCACCAGCGAGACTCCAGCTTGTGTGCACACATCAGCACTGCAGTAGCAGTTCTGTGCAATGCCAGAGACCCTGTACATATCTGTGACACCCTGGTCTGTTTCAATGAGTACATGCACTAATACACACACACTGAATAGGGTGTATACACCTATACACTGTTCTGATGCAAACTCCCATGTACCAAGACACATCATATTCCGGCTGAGTACATACATAGGTGTGAAGGTGCTTGTGGCCAAACCCACTGTCTGGCAGTGGCACCAGACACCAGCCCCTCTGCCATGTGCCATGCTGCCCAGTCTGTTCCACCGCTCTGCAGTCCATCAGGCTCAGGCAATGTGGTTATCTCCCATCCCATTCCACATGGCCACACACTACACTTAACAGTCAGAAAGCAACCAGTGCTACACATGAACCCTCTGATCATGAACGCACCTGTATGCACTCCTACTTTCAAACACAAATAAGGCCCCAAGTGAGCTTTACTTGCCAATGTATCCTGCAGTACTAACACTGGTCAGTGTCTGTACACCCAGACACTTATCATAGCTCACTTCAGAAAGGCACCTCCGAGTACGAGCAGATGGAGACCCAATGGGTAAATCTCCTGGGATATATCCAGGGCCAGGCCAGGCTTTATGAAGTGTCTTGTCCTTGCTCTATCTCCAGGGGCAGTTGCTCACCCCAGATTCAAACCACCTGCTACAGACCATGCATAAGCAGATCAGGGATATGGATACATAAATACACACACAGACATACAGGAATCTCCCAAAACTTCAGGGCAGGATTGTCCAGTGCTACTCTGGCACCGGGTATTTCATGCCTCCAATCCTATAGGACTCCTCAACACAGTTAGACTTTCCAAAATTATTCCCATTAGGCTTAGCCGCTTCTCCCAACACAAGCGACTTTAGACCAGAGCCACCCTCTTGAAAGCTTCTCCTAGGTGCTCTATCTAACAAGCGCCTTCGCAGAAAAGAAAACAAAACAGCACATTTTTAGGCAAGACCTTCTTCGTGCACACATGCTGGAGAATAACTCTTATTACTGCAAGAGCCCTGAGAAATAGCTTACTTTAGAAATTAGACTCTCTTAGCAAGAGTCTTACACCACTGTTCCACAAGTCACTTCTGAGAAACTATGCTCACACACACCTGCAGAGTCAAAGCACAGTTAAAACACCATTTCTGCCACCAGAAGATTTTGCAAAAACCCTTGATTAAACTGCTGGGGCTGGAGCTCCTTGCTGGCAGAGGTGTCACAGAGATATCTCTGGTTGTGAGGCAAGGTCCCACATTAGTAGCTCTTGTCTAACAAAAAGCCACATTTTCCTCCTAACAAACCATACAACTCAACAGTAAGAAAAACCACACAGATAGCATTGTCTTTCAACTGCAACTAGATCCACCATACAACAGCTAACCCCTCTTCCCTACTTCAAGCCCACTTGGCAAACATAGCCTTCAGCTGCCCATTTAAGTCATTGAGTAAATTGGCAAAGGAAAGTGAAAATCAGGAACACATGCTGCTAAGGAGTCACAGGTGTGACAAACCAATACCTTATTCCCTGCATATTTTTTACTTAGAGGCTCCCTTTACTCCTGTGATATATCAACTGTAAATTTTTAAAAAAGAACAATAATTTTAAAAAGCATATTTTATTCTTTTTAGCTTCTTATAAACAGCTGAAAAGAATTCACTCTCAGATTGGCAATGGGGAAAAAAAATAAGGAAAAGTATAGAACCACAACCTCAGAAAGCAAAAATCAATAGACTCAAGATCAAGAGATACGCAAACGAAAATTTCCATGTTTGGAATCAAGACTCATTGAAAACAGCAACTGGGAAAGGTGCATTACAGTTAAAAAATTGGTAACAATATAAAAAACACACATACTACTCTAACTTCAACAGATTACACACCATACTTCATTTCTTCTTGTAACAGGAGTACTTCAATCATTACCTCCTTCAACCAATATTAGTATTAATTTTATTTTAAACATCAATATAGAGGAAACATTTACTAATGGCAAATCAAACCCCACGTATGTACGGATCACCATCACTAAAAACAGTTCATCAGGTAATGTGAACAGATGACTAAATTACTTCAATAGTTCATATCCAGAACATACTCCTTTACAAAGGCACTTGTAGCTGTGCCTAACATGGCAGAGTTTGAGTGTTTTACAGGTGAAAAATGTGCACCCCAGCGGGACAGCCTGCTCACTGCGCTGCCCCTGCAGGAGAGGAGATTGTCCATAATTCAGCATTAACCTGCCTGGCAGAAGCACTGAGCTTGCAATGCAGAGAGCTAATGTGTAGCTATCAGAACAACATGTGTTGCCCGTAGAAGCATTTGTACAAGGAGCATCCTTGTGATAGGACATGCTGAAGAACTCAGAAGCAGCTGCAGGATAATTTATTTTTCATTTGGAGTCCTCATCCGGTATAACAGCTTTAACAAGCCTCTGGATGATTGACCAGCTTCATCCATCAGATGCTTCAGAGAGAGATGAAGCCACTCTGGAATTGTTACCATGGGCAGATTTTTTTTTCCCTTTGCTTATTTGTAGACAGGAGAGGAAATACCTTTCTTCAGTCTTCATTTGTAACAGCAAAAATGCACACAGACATGGATGTTTGCAAAGGAAAGGTCACAAAGAGGAAAAAAGTAAGACATGGCCAGCTTAGAAACTTTCAAAAGAGCTGGACAAAAGGTACAGCTGCCCCAGACTTCCACAAAGGAGTGAAGGAAGAGAGAAGACATGGACCATCCATGATGGGGTGGATTGTCAGGGTTCAGAATGTCTATCAAAACCAGAATTTTGCAATCATTGTCCCCAGGGAAAGCAAAAGAGAAGCAAACTTCTGTTCTGCAAGGGTTTAGTGTATTTGGAGTGTTAATTCTCTCTAGCAGTTATGTCTGAATGAGAGCAGAGGCTGTGAAACCCACCCACCAAGCCAGCACACACAGGAGCTCTTTTTAAATCATTTAAGAGTGATTTAGACACTTGAAAAAAGCCCCAAACCTCAACTAATTGTTTGCAACTAAGAGACGGACCAATTTCAATTATTCCACTGATTGATCTTTAAGTGATAGATTTTCAAAGGAACCTAATAAAGAAAAGAGTCCGGTTCCCATTAAAATGTAATGGTTGATACCTAATCTGTTTAGGCTCCCCTGAAATACCCAGTTTAAATTAATCCATGGAGCAGCTTCACATTTTTGAGACTATGAGCTAGTAGAAGTGACTGTTGCCTTGTATAAATGTGATGAATGCTAAATAAGATGTTCATAAAGCATCTGCCCGTATGTCTCCATCTTGGACAACACCATCCATTCTCATCCAGTCCTGGACCTGGGCAATAGAAATACCCTAATTTCAACTAATCATATGTTAGCTTTGCCATATGGAAAAAAATATGCAGTAATGAGAGTGATAGCAGAGCCAAATTTCTTTCCACGTGTGATCTAGCGTAAGCCAGAATTAAACCCAGGTCTCTTCAGAGGAGAAAGCCAGGTACAGCCCATTTATGTCTCTGCAGGGAGAGCCCGAGTTGCCTGGCAAACACATTGTAAAAAACTCTCACGTATCTTCTTCAATAGGACAAACTCTCTGTATAATTATTTTATAGTATTGTACCCAGATACGAAAGCCTGGTTGTCTGCTATGAGTACTAAGACTTCAAACTGCGTGTGAAAGCCTGAATTACTTGCCATTACTGAAAATGCCATTCTTACAGGAATTCAGCAGTGTCTTGATGGGATTTTATCAGCATTTCAGCAAGAAGGATGTATCATTTATGCAAAACCAAAAAAGCCATGGTTATGAATTTATGTCCTTTCAATGTTAAGATGCTGCTAATAGGCATGCTGCAGGCTGAAAGAAGTGACACAGGTGACACAACTGGGGATATAGTGAATATTTGCCCATCTTTACCCAACAGAATGTGGGTCTAAGTCACAGGCAAGAGACTGGAGATTGCAATGTACTCCCTCACCTGCTCATTTCTCTGCAGACTGAAAGCTCTGCACTCAATGGAAAAAACTAGAAATCTGTGGAGAAGACTTGGCAGGTCCCCAGTTCTTCCCCTCAACTATCCATCCCCACTGTTTCACCTCATCGGTCTGTGGAAATTACTATTGCAGGTCAACAGCAAGTCCAGAGGACACCTCCTTTGAGGTGAAAACAGCTTTGTACCAGTGCAGCAATGGGAACCTCCACTTGGGTGCTGACACCTGCCCAGCCCTGGGTCTGTGCCCACCTGCTGGCATGAGCAGCAGTGCAGAGCACGGCAGAGGAGCGCGAAGCCACTTTAACCACCTGGAGTGAAGCACAGAGATGTGCAGCCAGGGCTGACTTGGGTCCTGGTGATCCTGACCTTGGGTTAGCTAAGGCAGATCTCTACCACTTCACACTAGGGCAATGCCCAGAGAAATTACCTTGCTTGAGTCAAGGACTGAATAAGAGAGGCATAAATTATCTCCGCTCCTGTTCTAGGCTCCTTCCCTCTGAGAGGAAATCCATGTCTCCAAATGAAACAAAGCTTCCTCCTTCCTACCATGGGTCCCTCCAAGCAGATGGTCATATCTTCCCTATTCTAAGTGCTGATACAGCCCAGAAAGGTTATCTAATTACAGAAACAATACTTATTGGATGCACTAATGCTTCTGCAATTTTAATAGCAATATGATAGCTAGGATTTATATTATTTTCCCTTTCCGATTAATTATTTACACAGCGACAAGCCTAGATTATTAAGTACGTGTGTGCCGTGCCAGGCTGCAAAGAGATTTTTAAAAAGAAAAGGGAAGAAACAGAGTCTAAACTTTTTGAAAACAAGCATTGAGGCGTTTCCATGTTCTGTGACCCAGCACTTTGCATCAAGGCTGCTGGTACATCAGCTCAGAGAGCGGGCTTGATCCCAGGACATTACAGGTAATGTTATAACTTCCTAGTTTGGTAGT